>NW_012116710.1:2585755-2597796 GCF_000951035.1 Colobus angolensis palliatus
GTAGTGCTTAAGTCCTCAGACATGTCTCCTGGTGCTGGGGACCAGGGCTTCTGACATTCTCTCAGGTCAGTATTTGCAGGTCATCCACCTTCGACTTCAACACATGTGACCAGAAACCTTCCCGAGGCGGCCATCCACTTTGGTGTCCCTCTGATGGCCGTGGCTGACCGCTGCTGCTGCTGTGTCCTCGGTGACATCCGGCTTTGGCAGCCTGTGGATTTCTGCCCTTCTCCTGGCATGAAATCACTCCTTCTTGTTGTTTTAATTTGCATTTCTTCAGTTACCCCGGCAGTGGAGCATCTTTTCATACACTTGTTGACCATTCTACTTTATTCTGTGGATTGCCTTTAATTTCTGTAATGGGTTGAATTGTGTCCCCCTGAAAAGACAGTGAAGTCCTAACCCCCTAGGTTCTCCGACTGTGAGCTTATTTGAAATAGGGTCTTTACCAAAGACCAAGTAAGCTGTGGTTATGAGGGTGTGCTCTAATCTAGTATGACTTGTGTCCTATTAGAACACATGGGAAATCTGGATACAATGACAGACACATATGGAGGGAAGAAGATGTGAAGACAGAAGAGCGTCATCGACAAGCCATGGAATGCCAGAAGCCACCAGCAGCTGAGAGATAGGCCTACACAGACGCTCCCCATAGCCCTCAGAATGAGCCAGCCCTGCTGACACCTTGATCTCAGGCGTCCAGCGCCTGGAACGGTGAGACAATACATTTTTGTTAAGCCACCCAGTTTGTGGTCCTGTGTTATGGCAGCCCTACCAAACTAATACAATTCCCCAGGCCGTACCCACCCCCTGCCTTGCTTTACATGGCTTCAGATATTTGCCACACCCATGTTTCTTCTGCTTTATCTATGATCAACCTGAAAGTTTTTCAAGATTCCTCTGGACATTTAAAGAGAGGTCCTGAGATCCACTGGGCCTCAGGTACCTGTCCTGTATGCCTGTTGTCCTGAGACACTGCACAAGCACCACACAATGACAGTCCAAGCAGAGACCAGAGCTGGGGAAGCCAGGTCAGCCCAGACCTGCCAGTAAGAAGCTGAGGGTTCCAGAGGCTGGGAAGGGTAGGTAGAAGGTAGGGGCTGCAGAGATTTGCTAAAGGATATAAAATTACAGCCAGGTAGGAGGAGTAAGTTCCAGCACTATGGTCACCTAGACCACTGTAGGGTGACTGCAGTTAACAATAATACACTACATAGTTTCAAACAATATCCACATATTGGATGTCCCCAGCACAAAGAAACAATAAATGTTTGATGATGGAGGCTAAGCACCCTGAGCTCATCACTCTACATGACATGTGTCAAAACTTCACTATGTACCCCATGAATATGTACAATTACTGTCAATTCAACAACAACAACAAATATATATATAAAGCTGGAGGGTTAGCTGCCCCCAAATCGGTTCAGGAAGCCAGGAGAAAAAGCCCCATCTTATATGTGCCTACATACAACAGGGAAGAAGCTTGTCGGCCGAGTTACCATCCAAAACCGTTTGGCTCAGCGGTGTTGGGGAGGATGAAAGAATAAAGCTGCAGATCTTTTCATGACTCCTGCACCTCCTCCTCTCTTCTTCAACACTCGTGCCAACCCCCTACTCCCACTTTACACCGAGGGAAAGTGGGTTGAGAGGTGGAGGGATCTGACCAGGGCCGTGTGGCTGGCAGGTGGCAGAGCAGGGACTCAGGTCCTTGCTCCCCTGCCACCAGTGCCCGGAGGGTTCAAAAGCAGCTGGGGTCTGTGGTGCTGGAGGGAAGGTGGTCACACTGAGTGTTGAGAGAGCAAATGGGTGTCCACTTGTGCTGCTCCCGTCAGTGTGGACTCTGTGGCTCTAACTGCGCTGAGGGTTTCCAGTCACTGTGCTCTCAAGACTGACAGTCATTAAATCAGCATAGCCAGCATCTCCACATACTCCAGCCTTCAAGCTTCTTCTGACTCCCTCCGGCAGCTCAGCCGGAATCTGCATTGTGTATGAGGCTGCCCCTCTCTCACCTTGAGGCTGGAAAGAGCTCCGAGGGCAAAGTGGGTCCCTCCTTTCCTTGAGCACAATCAGTCCTCAGACCTGTGCAAGGGATGGAAGACACTTGGGAAACCTGGCGGGTCCAGAAGCACAGTGCGCACTTACCCAGCAGCAGCCGCTTAAAGATCCCAGACACCCGAAATGTCAGCCTTAGGAGCGCAACTCTAAGTAATTTCAGTTAGAGACCTGTCGGAAATGCTGCTGCTGGTAGCCTCCATCTTTCCATTCTCCCTATGGTGGCCCAAAAAGCCAGGTGGCTGGTTTGGCTAGAATGAGGCGTAAAGTCAGAACAAACAGGTTCTGAGTGAGTTCAGGGCCAACCCCTGCAACCTTCCCATATCCAGTTCCAGCATTCAGAGACCCTCTTCGCCTGGGAATGTGTGCAGGCTTTCCAGACCAGGTGCCTCTAGAGAGGCAGGACTCATGGAAATGCTGGCCAGCAGCGTGGAGCACGTCCAGGTTGCCCAGATCCTCAGGTCATGTTTCTAAATAGCTCAACTCTATGTAAACAAGGTACCAGTTTTCTGTAACCAGAACTGTCTACACG
This sequence comes from Colobus angolensis palliatus, assembly GCF_000951035.1. Classification (NCBI taxonomy): domain Eukaryota; kingdom Metazoa; phylum Chordata; class Mammalia; order Primates; family Cercopithecidae; genus Colobus; species Colobus angolensis. The sequence continues at coordinate 2,588,343 of NW_012116710.1, forward strand.
TGTTTTCCATTATTAGCTTTAGTTTTTAAGAAAAACTGACGTTTGAGAAATAGGTCATGGCTGAGAACATGACCGGTAAAGCATCTCACCTGCCCCCACGTTAGCAACTGTTGCCAGGAAAGTAGTTGTGAGAGCATGGCCAGTAGTGGATGCCCACCTGCGCCCAAGACCCCCCGAACTTAGTTCAGATGGGGCAGGAATCCATGTGCGCGCTAAGCACTGTTTACAGGCAAAACAGATGTGTCCCACATTAGAGGTTTCAAATGAATAGAGATGTTGCTGAGATTAATAACACTGAAAATAATTTAAAATTCCTACTGCTGCTCATTTGTAGTTGTTTTTGTCATTATGTAATCTCTCAAGGAATATGTTAAAAATACAACCACTATCATATTTTTTGACATTAAACAGAATCCCTGTATCATAGAAGGGATGAAAAACCCTCTGTTCCTTCCTCACTGAGCTGCAGTGTCTGGGGTGGACAAAACCCTGGGAGAGGCGACGATCTCTGCACAGCAGCAGAGGCATCAGCACGTCGGCATCCTGCCTTGCCATCCTCCGGGGACTACTGGAGACAGCTGGGGCGAGGACTAGAGGAGGAGTGAAGAAAAGGCATTTGACCACTAAGACCACCCAGTGCTAGTCGACCCAGACATCCCGTTCTCCCTGCTGCTTCACTCCACCCCACACCCTCAATCTGACTCTGAGCTCCGCTGGAAAGGCCTTCCCTGTGCTGGAAAAGTGGAGGGCAGGACCCATGGCCTCCGATGCCCACCTCAGGAAGGCGGAGGATGGAGAGAGAGTCCATCCGCCAACTCAAGGTTAGCAGAGAAGACACTTTCCCTCTAGACACGCCTGGAGGGAAACGAACGGGAACAGTGATTGCTCGGTAGGCTGCTCAGAGGTATCCGTAAGTCAGTGTCTAGAACAGTGCCTGGCACACACTATTTTATGAATGAGCCAACCAAATCTAAACAAATTCTCAGGAGAAACCAGCACCAGCAGGTTAGAGTCAGACAGAGGAACTCACGAAGCTGGGTGACCCAGGGCTGGGCCATCCATGGCCCTGGGGCTCCTGGAGAAAGCCGAGGAGGACAGCCCCGGCCAGCGCCAACCCACTGGAAACGAGTAGGCTAAGGAGACCTTCCTCCGTTCCCTTTCTCGTTCTTCTGACTGGCACTGTCATCTTTCGTAACTCCAAATTTGGGATTTTGGAAGGCTCACTCTTAGTTTTTACTCCATATTATGCAGCAAATTGCTGGAAAATATTATAAAACTGTTTAGTGGCCAGGTGTGGTGGCTCATGCCTGTAATCCCAACACTTTGGGAGGCTAAGGCGGGCGGATCACTTGAGGCCAGGAGTTCAAGACCAGCCTGGCCAACATGGTGAAACCCCGTCTCCAAACTGTCACCCACAGGGCACACTCCAGAAGCAGCCTATGGAAATAGGGCACACAGGCAACGACTCACTCCCTTTCATTTATCGTGGCACGTTTCTGAACCAAAAACCAGGGCAGACAGTCTAACAAACACTAACCTTCAACATCAGGATTATTCCAAGACCTGCAGTCACCAGTACTATCCCTTCCTCAAAACAACCCAAGATGCCAACAGGCACTTCCACACCCATGTTGCACAGTGTGGTCACATCAAAGTCTCCAATTCTTTTTTTCCCGTTATTTCAGCTTTGTGACCCCATACCGGCTAAAGACCAGACATGAATGAGCGCATGCAGGCATATCGGAGACAAATAATCAGACTTCCTTTCTGCGTCATGTGGTGTGTGGCAGTCTCCTCCTCCCCACACGCGGGTGCGTGGCCACAACTGCCTGAATGCCAGCTGCCTTCCCGCGGTCCAGCCCTAAGGTTGGTAGGAACCAGCTCGAAATCATTTTGTGCACTTCTCCCTAACTACAATAAGACCTCTGGTTCAATAAATTCATTTGGCACTAAGTAAAAATTTTAAATCTGGTTTTCCTCTTAAAGTTACCGATCTACCCTGACTGAACTCAGAAACTCTGCCAAAAAAAAAAAAAAACTATTGAGCTAATTATACACCCATTGAAAATTTGAGTATTGAGTATATGAAGTGATTAAATGCTCATCTAGTAGAAGATTTTGAGGCATCTACTGTACATTCTTTAAAGTAATAATAGACCATAAGGGCCTTCCTCCTGAGAGCCAATCATGTAGTGTGTTAATTCTCAACATGAACTACCTCTCAGCATCCAGGTAGTCAGGGCTGTGCCCCATCTTTCCTAAACTAGGGGGAAAGGGTTGGCCAAGCTAATTTTCTAAAAAAAAAAAGAAAAAAGAAAAACCCAGACTGCATTACAGAAATAAGATTTAAATTATTTTGAGGACCTCCAGGTGCTTAGCAAGGCTACTGCTTTACTGACAATTGACACCCTAATGACAAATAAAGCAGAGTTCCCACGGGACCAGGAAAAAAAACAGTACTGAGAGCCTATTTCATTGATCTGAGTTATAAAACTGCACTTCTTTCCAAATAGTCTCATTTTCAAATTCTGCAAAAAATTCAGAACTAAGCTGTCTACTGGGCTTCACTGTAACATCTCTCACATCTAGATGCAATCCCCTGGCTATAAAATCATATTTCACCGAGAAGTGTTCGTCTGTGGAGTGTGCAGTGTGGAAGCCTGAAAAGAAAGTGGGGGGAGAGGGGTTCAGTCATTCCATTCATCACTGAAGTGGCATCTCTTCTCCCAAACTCCTAAGCTGATGATTCAAATAACGCCTCCAGAGAATTCAGAAGCATGCCCCCCAGCACCCCAAGTTGCATGCACCTTTCCTTTGTATGACGGCTTCCAAACCAGATGGTAATGGTGACTCTTAAGTACTCTTTAAATTCAGTTAAAATCACCACCCCCAGTAGTCATCACGCATCACATCTCTCTATTATTAGGCACCAAATACTGTAATCCTGGAGCTCGGTCTGCCCTCCAAGCTGCCTGACTCTCCTTCACAGCCTCAGTCACCCCAGGTGAGTATGGAATATAAAGGATTCACACACAATTGACGCATTAACGTTTATTCAATTGACCTGAAGTTGATCATCACAGTTCTCAGTATTTTTTTTTTTTTTTACTATAGTAAAGTACCATATACATAAAATTCACCACTTTTCAGTGACAGTAAGTACACTGGTATGTTGTGCCATCAACCACACCATCCATCTCCGGAACTGTGTCCTCTTCCCAAACTCTGCACTCATTAAACACTCACCTCCCATTTCCTCCTCCTTGCAGCCCCTGGAACCACCATTCTATCTTCCAGGACTTTCACTACTCTAGGAACCTCATGTCAGTGGAATCATACATTTGTCTTTCCGTGACTGGCTTACACAAGGTTCATCTATGTGGTGGCATGGGTCCGGATCTCCTTCCTTTTTAAGGCTGAGTAATATTCCGCTGTACGTACAGACCACGTTTGGTTTCTCCGTTCGTCTGGTAAGGGGACGCTTGGGGTGCTTCCACCTTTTGGCTGTTGTGAATAATGCCGCTATGAACGTGGGTGTGCAAGTACCTGTGCAAGTCTCTGCTTTCAGTCATTTCATGTGTATAAGTGGAACTGCTGCATCATATGATAATTCTGTTTAATTTTCAACACATCATTGGTAGTAAAGGAGGTGGGAAGTACAGGATGCATTTTTCATTTCACGTTTGGCCCTCTCTACTAGAGAAAAACAAAAAGTTTCCAAAAGGATGGATCTCGTCCACAATAATAACTGAAATTGTAAGCCTTTGTGAAAACAGCCCAAGTGGTTCATGAGAGAAATGAATTTTCATGAATAATGTAAACACTGGACATAAAAGTTAAATCAACAAAGAATATCCACCACCCAGCTCACTAAATCCAGCAAACTTGGGCACACAAGGGGCCCACTGCAGTCAATGATGTTGTAATAAACAGTGAGCATTTTGGAGACTTATAAGCTACATATTTGTGGTTCTCATTTCTCACTGTGAACCTTTAAAAATTGTTTCAAGTCATCGGAGGATGGCTAATGTTAACAGCAGCAATACATATTGACCATTTGTATAACATTGGTGTACAGTGTTACAAAGTGCTTTGCATATACATTACGTTAATAGATCCTCTTCAATCTGCAACTCCTTTTTTTTTTAAAAAAAAAAAAAAGTAAGAGTTTTGCTCTGTCACTCAGGCTGGCATGCAGTGGCACAATCTCAGCTCACTGCAACCTCTGCCTCCTGGTTCAAGTGATTCTCCTGCCTCAGCCTCCCAAGTAGTTTGGGATTATTAGGTGTGCGCCACTACGCCCAGCTAATTTTTATATTTTTAGTAGAGACGGGTTTCACCATGTTGATCAGGCTGGTCTCGAACTCCTGACCTCAGGTGATCTGCCTGCCTCGGGCTCCCAAAGTTCAGGGACGTGAGCCACCGTGCCCAGCCATGCAACTTCTCTTTAATGGCCAGAAAGTGCATTTCTCGAATGATGAAACTAAAACCCGGGGGCCCTCATCTGTGCAGGCAGGTGAGCATACTTAGACACCCGGCCCTCAAGCAGTCACTTACTCCACTCTCCATTTTCAACCCAGTTTCATTCGGAACAAGGAGGGGACAAAAGCGTGGGAGGAGAGGCTATTCTGTGGAGTGACTTTACAAGTTACTGAGAGATGAAACAAAAGCATTCATTTTCTATTAAACGTGAAAGATCTCCCTATCTCTAATTGGTCCTGCACTCTAAGCCAACTTACAGAGGAGGGACTCAAGTAAAATTTCCATGGAGGGAAGTGGTCAAATAGCTGAGGTCAAACCCTCCAGACTCCAACTGCGGCCAAGTGCTTTTATTTCCCTTGTAATTTTCTTTAAGAATAAATGTTAAACCTAAAACATACCCCCTTTTGGAGGCGATCTTGGCAGCTGGACTGAGTGGGAAGAAAAAGCACCTTGTACTCCCTGAATCAGCAGCCAAACTATGCACGATTGTCTAGAGGCGGTCACATGACAGCCATCACCTGAAACTTGGTTACTTCCAATCCATGAGGGAAACAATCACTAGTGTGCCTTAACCCTTCCAGCTCCCACGGGCAGCCATGCTGCAGCTGCTCTCAGCAGCCCCCTCTCCCCTTCCAGTCCCCGCTTAGGAGAAACTGTACAGGGCACAAATCTGATTGGGACAAGGTGGCGTTTGGGGAGAAGGGAGGGATGAGAAGGAAAATCACTGCTGTCCCTTCTAAGCAAAGACCACCTCTCCCAGCACTTGCTGTCGCGCAGCTTAAATTAATTACAGCTGAAAATACAGGGTTGCCATCTGGTTTGAAAAAGCAAGGATAAGGGAATAAAATGAAAGGGTTCTTGGTACTAACCTCACTTTAATCATTGCCAAAGAGCATGAAGACAGCCCAGCGTCCTCCCACAAGAAAGCCTTGGGCCTCACAAACTTGGCAAGCAGTCCCAGGCACAAAACTGGATGGGCGGGCGCCTGTCAGAATAAAAGTCCCCCCTGAAATGAGGGTTGTGAGGTAAGGGGCCAGCTTGCCCCCTGCACCGCAAGAAAAGTTTCCTATGGGTCCTGGGGTAGGTCAGGAACTCCTGGGAGAGTTTATTTACAGAAGGTGCCTTGCCAAAACGCTACACGCATCATTACAGTTCCATTTGGTAAGAAAATAGATTTGCTGTCAGAATTACAGCATGCGATTTCCTCTTTCTTTGTTTCTCCATCTTCCATAACATAAGGCTTTTATAAAACTCCAAAATAAGGCTAAAGAAAACACAGGAGAGGAAGGTTGCTGCAGAAGTGGAGGAGCTCCGAAGGCAAGATGCATGCAACTCCACAGCACGGCTGCAGCCGGCCCCTCAGAGAAGGAATGCCAGAAATCCCCTATTCTCCTCTGCTGCAGCCGCAACTACAGTCTCACTCCTGCACTGCAGGAAGCAACTTCCTTCTGCCTCCCTTCCACCGGCAGAATCTTAGGTGAGAGGCTTTTCTCTTAGGACTCAGGCTGCCACAGATGCAGACTCCAGGCACTGGAGAAGTGAAGGTACCACAGCCATTCTAGGTTTGTCTTGGTGAACTTATAGGTGGGTGCAAGAAGTTGCCAAGTCTGCAGATGTCTTAGCCATACGCCAGCATCAAGTAGCCCAGAGAAGTGAAGCATCAGATTTTCAGCCCAATTTAAATTTCCACCTGCCCACTACCTGAGTTCTTTCATACCCAGGTCAGTTTTGTAAACAAGACCCTGATATACCCAGGCCCAGCTGCTTTCAGAAAGTAACACCAATGGAAGCACCATGGTATTTGTAAGAATAAACTCTGATCAACCAGACACAGTATTTTATAAACCAGAGGTTCGAATTATAAAAGACAAGATAAAAGCAGATTATGAAAATAGCATTTCTGTTCTGGTGAAAAACACATCTTCAACCCAAAAATGATGTGAAAATTGTCTTCCAAATCCTGCCCTGACAGAATCACTGTCTATAGCAACAGTGTCCATAACATTCCAAATCTCAGGAGTGTAACTTTCTAGTAAATGGCACATCTGTCAAGCCACAGGAAACATCTGGTAAAATGGTTAAATAAAAGCAGAATTTGAACTTTTCTGGCTTCAGAGCTTACTCATGGTGCTCAACAGGAGACGATCAAATTCTCTAAAAGCTCAGTGCGAGAGTGAAAAATATCCTGGAGAGGACCAGCTGAGAAAAAGAGGACAAAAAAAGAAGACAACCCGGGAAGGAGTGACTCTCGTCATGATGACGATGCCCCATTCCAGGCGTGCCTCTGGGAGACAGCGGCCATAGCCCCCTCAGCTCCGCCGAGGATGGCCACATTCCTGCCCATCACCGTGGCAGAAACCTTTTCCGGCCGAGTTAACTTCCTCTCCACCCAGCGCTGACCCCACAAGCGTACTCATGTCTCCCCAGCGCCCCCAACCCAGGAGGCCCTCAGGAGAGGTTTGGGGGGATGGACTGACGAAGCAATGACACACAAACAATAAGCTTCCCTCCGTTCCACGGCAGACATGTATTAAACACACACGATCATTCTACCATCACGACACACCCTGGCCAGGTGTTACGCAATACATTTCAGTCCTTTCCAATACATTTTACAAGGCTTTTCCATTAAATAAAAGATTTAATGATTTGACCACATCCAAATTTTAAAACCCTATATTTCAAAAACACGGTAATAATGCTGAAACGCAAATAACATTACTTATTTTCCCAAGGCATTTGACAGAGCATCCTTAATATGAAGAGTCATAACATATCAAGAGAAAGAAGATGAATATTCTAATTTACAAAAAAAAAGACAGGTATAAACAACATCATAGTCACAGAAGAAGAAATGCAAATGGCCAATAAAGATACGAAAAGATCATTCAAGTTCTCTAGTAGCAGGAAAAAAAAAACCAAACAACCAAACAAATAAATGTTTCTCCCTAAGAAACTTGCAAGTATTACATAAATGAATAAATGGTAGCAGTCACCTGTGGATGATGCCGAGAGACAAATGCATACAGTTGCTGGTGAGGACAGATCAGTACACCGTACAGAGTGAAGCTGGCAGAACACACCCGCGAAAACAGAAATGGAAGACCTCTGACCCAGAAATTCCACTTCTATAAAAGTGAGAATATATGAGATGGGAGGAGGATGGAGATATTCGAAGTTCTGCAAAAGACAGTAAAACAATGTAAACAACCCAAATATCTGTATTTGTTAACAACTTCTTTTGGTTACAAGCAACAGAAAACAAACCTAGCTTAAGGAAAAAGGGGCAACTTACTGGAACGATACTGTGATATTTCTTAGAAATGAAAAAATGCTGAACAACCAATCCCTGAAAAGAGGAAAAAAAAAAAATGAAGTGGACCCAGGCATCTGGGCTTCAGGAGGCGGAAGGCGCCCATGATGGGTCCATGTGCAGCCTCTTACCAGAGCCTGCCTTCTGCCCTCTCCCAGCACCCAGGGATCCACCACCACCACCACTGGCTCCAAGTGTCACAACCTGGTCACCTTCCTAGGTCCTACATACATACCATCCTCCAATCACAGCTCCATTAAGGAGTTATTAACATCAAGTCAAAATCCCAAGAACATTTTTATTATAAATCAAACATGCTGCTAAAAACTAGAACATGCCCCAACACACACTTACATGCTACCGGTTTTCACAGTCAAACACTGGGCTGGGCACGGTGGCTCATGCCTGTTATCCTAGCACTTTGGGAGGCTGAGGCAGGCAGATCACTTGAGGTCAGGAGTTCGACACCACCCTGGCCAACACAGTGAAACCCAGTCTCTACTAAAAATACAAAAATTAGCCTCACGTGGTGGCGCATCCCTAAGTCCCAGCTACTTAGGAAGCTAAGGCAGGAGAATTGCTTGAACCTAGGAGGGAGAGGTTACAGTGAACCAAGATCGCGCCACTGCACTCCAGCCTGGGTGACAGAGTGAGATTCCATCTCAAAAAAAAAAAAAAAAAGAGAGAGAGAAAGAGACTTCACTGGAGCCTTGAATGAATTATTTATAAGTAAAAAATTGAGGGATCTCCCAAGAGAGAAATCTATTACGGGCTTGTCTCAGATTTGTAGGTTTAAGGAGAAAAAGGGACAGGGGAATGTTGCACCTCTGCCACGAATAAGATACTGGATTTTTTTAAAAAGTAAAACTGCTAGAATTGTTGGCTAGACAGAGATGAGCCTTTGGGGCAGGAATCAAATTTTACGAAAAGGTGATTTATCTTAGAGCAGGCATGAAGTGTTTCATTTATTCCATGTATCTCACCATCTTGCATTCCAAATCTTCTGCCTCCTCCAACAGTTCTCTCACTTCCCTTGTCCCCTCTTTCTGAATGCACCCTTCCCACCACAGAGGAACCACATGTATCCTAAATCGCTCCTTTATCATATACGACATCACCCCTCCCAGTGCTGATGGAGAGGCAACCCCCTACCGTTGGTCCCCGGATGTTTCAAAGAGAAGCCCCGAGGAGCTGACACTCCAGAGCAGTGTCTGGGTCCCCTCTTCCCTCCCACGAAAGCCCTCAACCCCTCCCCTGCAAAGTGGGACGACTCCTAGATTAAAGATTGCTAGAAAATACAATGACTAAATGCGATGTGATTCATTACTGAATCTTGAATTAAAAAGAATGTAAAATGATTTTTTAAAAAATCTTATAGTATCTTATAGGAAGGGCATTACTGAATATTACAAGACGATGTGAGATCATATCATTGTCTGCACATATATGAAAGAAAAAGCAAATACCGGCAAACGTTAACAACTGATGAATGCAGGGAAGGGCATGTGAGTGTCCACTGTGCTAGTCCTTCAACATTTCCGTAGGTCTGAACTTTTTCCAGAATAAAAAGTATCTATGGTGAGGAAACGGTGCAGGAAGGATAGAAAGAGATTATCACCAAATTTGGATGGAATATGTAGAATGATGTGACTTAAAGTA
>NW_012116710.1:2597846-2609406 GCF_000951035.1 Colobus angolensis palliatus
AGAGACTTCACTGGAGCCTTGAATGAATTATTTATAAGTAAAAAATTGAGGGATCTCCCAAGAGAGAAATCTATTACGGGCTTGTCTCAGATTTGTAGGTTTAAGGAGAAAAAGGGACAGGGGAATGTTGCACCTCTGCCACGAATAAGATACTGGATTTTTTTAAAAAGTAAAACTGCTAGAATTGTTGGCTAGACAGAGATGAGCCTTTGGGGCAGGAATCAAATTTTACGAAAAGGTGATTTATCTTAGAGCAGGCATGAAGTGTTTCATTTATTCCATGTATCTCACCATCTTGCATTCCAAATCTTCTGCCTCCTCCAACAGTTCTCTCACTTCCCTTGTCCCCTCTTTCTGAATGCACCCTTCCCACCACAGAGGAACCACATGTATCCTAAATCGCTCCTTTATCATATACGACATCACCCCTCCCAGTGCTGATGGAGAGGCAACCCCCTACCGTTGGTCCCCGGATGTTTCAAAGAGAAGCCCCGAGGAGCTGACACTCCAGAGCAGTGTCTGGGTCCCCTCTTCCCTCCCACGAAAGCCCTCAACCCCTCCCCTGCAAAGTGGGACGACTCCTAGATTAAAGATTGCTAGAAAATACAATGACTAAATGCGATGTGATTCATTACTGAATCTTGAATTAAAAAGAATGTAAAATGATTTTTTAAAAAATCTTATAGTATCTTATAGGAAGGGCATTACTGAATATTACAAGACGATGTGAGATCATATCATTGTCTGCACATATATGAAAGAAAAAGCAAATACCGGCAAACGTTAACAACTGATGAATGCAGGGAAGGGCATGTGAGTGTCCACTGTGCTAGTCCTTCAACATTTCCGTAGGTCTGAACTTTTTCCAGAATAAAAAGTATCTATGGTGAGGAAACGGTGCAGGAAGGATAGAAAGAGATTATCACCAAATTTGGATGGAATATGTAGAATGATGTGACTTAAAGTACAGGTAATATGGTATACACAGCCCTCCACATCCTCAAGTTCTACATCCACAGATTCAACCAATCATGGATGGAAAATGTATTCAGGCCTCTGATGGTACAGACTTTTTTCTTGCTATTATTCCTTAAACAATACAGTATAACAACTATTTCTATAGCATTTACATTGTATTAGGTATAAGTAATCTAGAGGTGACTTAAGTATACGAGAGGATTTGCATAGGTTATCTGCAAATGCTATGCCATTTTATATGAGGGCCTTGAACATCCTTAGATTTCTGTATCCCCGAGGGTCTTGGAACCAATCTCCCAAGGATATCCAGGGATGGCTGTACATGACAATCACTTTGTTGGGAGCCCTGGAATAGTGTTCCCTAAGAATTGGCACGGGAATACCAGGAGGAGCTTGTGTGATGCAGAGAGGCCTGACGTGCATGACAAGATGCCACAGGCAACAAATATGTTACTTTCAAATATTAGCTTCAAAATGAAAGTCACACAGGAATTTGGAGAATCCAAATTGCTTGCCCTGAATTACATGAGACCTGCTTCTCACACAGACAACTCTGCGTAGCTCGCCGAAAGTAGAGAAATAATAGCAGGGATTTAAATACATTATTTTGAAATTAAACCATGGCTAATGGCCAAAGAGACTTTCAAGGAAAGGCCAAGGGGCCATCTTCTGAGTAATAATACTGGGAGAGGGAGTTTGGGAGCAGATCATCAAGTCCTCGATGGTCATCCTAAAGAAACTCTATCTTATTTCATAGTCCAAAGGGAACCAGAGCCACAATCCACTGAAAAACTCAGCAAAGTCCTCCAGTGAGGTTCTAGAGAAATCCCTGCTGATGAAGGAGCTGCATGGCTCAGGCGCCTTTCCGCAATGCCTCTCCTACCAAGCATAGCCATGGTGGAGAGTCAGCTCCTAGGTGACATGGAGTGTCTGTGTTTCTATCACTGGATGTAACTTGCTCAAAAGCCAACGGCCTAAGACAAAATGATGTGGTGTCAATCAAAACCAACACACAGAGGATGACAGCTATTAGTGATACAAGCACAAAGCTGTCACACAAAAATAAAATAAACACAACAACAAATCTACTAGAAAACAGCTGAAAAACACTTTGGCTTTGAGGACTTTATGGAAGAATTTGAAAAATACCAGAACTAGTACATACTTGGGCTGAGATGTGTTTGCTTCTCTAGCAGAGTATGAGCGAACCTGCACTCTGGGTCAATTTCCACCCAAAAGAAATGTCTGGTCATCTCTCTGCCCTGTCAGACTCAACCCAAATGCACTGAATTGCTCACTTCCATATACCCCACTTTATGTTCACACTTGGACTGGAGCCAGATGCATAAGCAAGAAATATAGAGGAGTGAAAAAAATCATTCCATCCACACAAGAAACCCGGGGGGCTTCTCACTGAGAGTCAACACTGAGATGAGATCACTTGCCGTGAAAGAAGCATCACGGGCAGGGCTGGTGCTACCGACTGCACTTCGTGCATGTGTGCATTTTCGCTTTTCTGTTTTCAAGAGCTTAGCAGGGAAAGGAGAGCGGTGGGGCTCTGTTCTGGCACATGTGGAAGTAAACATCAAGGCTACAAGGGAGAAAATGGAAGTACACTAAGTGGTGCCACTCAGGGTTTATATGGGTTTAAAAGTGATTCTTAACATCTGTCCCAAAGGGAAGAACGTTTTCACAGAGCTCTCCTCGTGACTCCTTTTTCATTCACACATTTACTTAGCACCTAGTTGGTGTCAAGTGCTGGGAGGGTATAGTGCTATAGACCTGAGCAAATTCAGCCCCTGGTCTGGTGGAACTTGTAGACTAGGGAAGGGGACAGACAGCTGGACACCCAATTGTAGCAAAGTGTCACCATTTTACACAAAGCAGGAGGAAGTGCCACTTGCTAGAGGAGGTGGCTTTCAGAACCACACTGGAGGATGAAGTGAGTGTGCAGGCCCCCAGTCGGGCTGCAGCCCAGGGGGTCCTACTGGCAAGATGCCCACAGAGATGGGCCTGGGCAGTGTCACCCTGTGACGGACTGGGAGCCGTGGAAGGATTCAAGCAGAGATGAATACTTCAGAAACCACCTTCTGACACTGAGCACTAGTAAGACCAGTCAGGAGGGCGCTGCCATGCAAATGAAGGTCTAAACTACAACCCCAGCCAGGGCCTACTGGGAAGTTAGCAGGCTGATCCACTAGCAATGACAGGAGGAAGGAGGAGGCAGCATCCCAGGCAAATGGAAAGAGACTTGTACCAGTCATGAATAGAAGGACATAAGACAAGGAGCAGACTTGGCGAAGTGCTGGAAGAAGAACAGGGCAGCTGATGCCAATTCCAGTGAGGTGGTGCTGGATTTAGGGCACACATACAACACCCAGTGAGAGGGTGGATCTATGGGGTGTGAAGGCTTGGTCTAGGCTAGAGGCAAAGATCTGAGACTCCACCTACTATGGCAAGTCCAGCCACAGGTTCACGTGTGACTTGGTTAGAAGGGTCTATACAGGCAGAATGCCCGAGCCCTGGAGAATACCAATAATGACGAGTCTCTGGAAGATCCTCAGGAGTGGCCACAGAGGTGAGAGGGGACCAAAGAAAGCCAGAAAAGGGCCACAAGAAGCAGGGGAAGAGAGCCCTGCAGGAAAGAGGAAGTCAAGTAAGACAAGGGACTACACTCTTACCTGAACCTGGCAACCAGCAGGTCACTCCTGAATGCAGGAGGAGGATTCAATAGAACTGTTGGTATGGATAACAGCACTGGACTAGGGAGTGGATATAAAGAAACAGGTCATCTCTCTAGAAATAGCTATGCAGGCGGGGAGAGGTAGGGATGGAAGATAAGCAGGCATATGGGGTCCAAGGAGGACACAACCTCAAGTTGCCCCAATTTCTCTGGCCTCAGTGAATTTCTCTGAAAGCCCCAAGCATTAAAGATGGCACCCAGCAGCCCCAAGTCAAGGAATTAAACACCATTTCATGTTCATACTTAAGCTTTACAGCACCAGAGCTTTGCAAGTCTGCAAGTTTGTGATAAGAGAATTTTGAATCCAAATAAAATGCTCCTTTTGTTAGGCAATCTTTATAGGGCAAGTTATGCTCCAAGGAATATTAAAAATAGGTCTTATGAAAGGGGGATGAAGGATTCTGTCTTAGCTTGAGCTGCCATCACAAAATGCTGTGGACTTCATGGCTTAAATAGATGTTTGTTTTCTCACGGTCCTGGAGGCTGGCAGCCTGAGATTCGGATGCCAACATGGCCGGTGTCTGGTGAGGGCGCTTTTCCCGGCCTAGAGACAGCTGCCTTCTTGCTGTGTCCTTATGTGGTGGGGAGACAGCGAGCAAGATGACTGTTTCTTCTTATAAGGGCACTAATCCTAACACACCAGAGCCTGCCTTCATGACCTCATCAAACCCTCATCACCTCCCAGAGGCTTCATCTCTAGAGCATCACATCGGGGGTTGAGGCTTCAATACATGAATTGTGAGGAGACACCACTCAGTCCACAGCAGATTCAATGGCCAACTCCATTTGAGAAGCTCTGCTGACCAGTGTTTCTGTACATAAGACTTCTCGAGGCCTGAAAGATGCGAGCATGTAGGAGCAGAGCCGGGAGAACGGAGTCTGGGACCTGCCGAACTTTGACCAGGGAACACTTTCATTTCCCTTAGAGCATCTTGAGAGAAGAGTATTTTAAGACAATCTGAGCAGTGGCGAGGGGTGTCACTCCAGTTGTCAGAGGCAGCTGAGGAAATGACTCCTAACAAGTTAGAAAACTCATAACCATCCCTGGTTGGGTTCAATGACATGGAAATTTAGGGATGCAGCAAGATTTCAGCTCTCAGAGGTGCTTCCACATTGACCTAACCTAATAGGAGTTGGTTTGTCCTTTCTACTTGGCCTTGGCCCAGTTTCTGGAGCTTGTTTCTATATAGATTCATTAGCTGCATGATTCTGAGGTCTCTTCAAAAAAGAAAGGCAAGTGGTAGTATAAGAAGTTGGAGGACAGGGCAGTAGCAACAATTGCTTCCTTCTATTCTGCAGTACATGTTGCCTCTGCTGGGGCTGGAAGGCTTGGATCCAGAACTCAGATCCCTTGTCTGGCACAGTTTCTAGCTACTGCCAGACTCAGAACATTACTGCAACATTAAGCCCTCTAATTATGCTTTGGAGACAATCTGTGAAGAAATTTCAAAATGAAGACAGCGTCTGTGTGTGTGTGTGTGTGTGTGTGTGTGTATTTTAACCCAGAGAAACAGCAAAATGGATAGAGAGCAAGACCTGCCATTTATTAAGCAAAAACTACACCAGATACAGAATGTGGAGCTTGTAAACCACCTTGCTATGTTCCAGCTGCATGTAACACAGGCAAATAATGCTTTATAAGCAAGAAATTAGAGGAAAATAAAAGAACCATCAATAGCCACACCTAGCCCAATTTGTTAGCACTTCTCTTCCCAGTCTTCAATCAAATCTATTAATGTAGATTTGGGACAGCACTTCGTATACATTCAGGACAAACTGGCTTTGTGTCACAATAAGAGGTCTATGAAGGTCATAGGCAATGTCGAGGTTAACCCTCTAGCTACGGATAAAAACAGCTGCTACATATGTACCCAGAGCAGAAGCATCTTCACGAAGACAACATTCCAAAAAGTCGCTTAGAGATCAGGAAAACAGCAGAATCCTGGGTTGTTTTGTTTCCTTACGTTTTGAATACCCTTGCATCATGTTAAAAGGTGACTCTGCACAGACCAATGCACATTCTGTCACATGCCCCAAACGTCCTCTAATAGGAGTTCCTCTTTGAGAAAAAAGTCCTTTCAATGTTTTCGCCCCACTTTGATAAACTTCATGGCACAGATTAGAACCACAGAGGCTAAAGCCTCCAGTGCAGCCTAGAACAGCCTTTGTTCTGCTTCTCTGACTCCTGCCCCCCCTTGGCATTTCTTCATTCTGTGTCATTGTTTGGCCAGAAGAATGCCAGTAGCAAGATGGGGAACTGCCTTCCCAGCTCTCTGCAAAGACTCTGAAGGCAGAAGCGAGGCCTGCTGGGAGAAGGCTGATGTCAGCTCTTAAGAGCACAGCTCCCCGCTCTGGATAAGGAGGCCTTTGTTTTCAGCTCAACTGTGAAAATGAGAAAATGCCTCTAGCCTGACAAACAAGAAACCCACGCAACACAGGTCAGGCCTGCGACCTTTACTTAAAGGTACCACACTCCATTAGCAAAACACTTTCACAGAATCTGCAGATGCAAGAGTGGCCCTCAGAGAAGACCAGCTCTGCTTCCGCCTCAGGCAAGGCAGGTTACAACTCTAAAGTGTGAGGGGTCTGGCAAACCTCACAGAGGATCAGTTCCTAGGTGATGATACTCCCTAACGTGAATGGCAACACATACACACGGGGCGAAGTGGAGGGGGGTGTTACCAAAATCAAAAATCCCAATGTAACAACAACATTGTAGTTTCTACATTAGTAACTTAGGACAACTACATTTATGGCCATAAAATATCCTCTTAACCCTGGAATGCCTTTGGGAATACTTGTAATATAGTGTATGAAAGTAAAGAATATAGAATTTCAGCACTGACCCTACCGAGTTTAGACTATGCCAAGGAGGCGTGGCAGAAAGAAAGAGCAGATAGTTTGAAGGATTCCATTCCATAGGCTTTGATTTATGAAATCTGGAGGGGGAAAAAAAAACCACGTCTTCAAATACTTAAATTATAAAATGCTCCAGTCTGAATCTTTTAGGCGAAGGTTACTATTGGCTTGGGCCACTAACTTAAAATTGGGCCACAGATTTTAAACAAGAATTAAAACAATCTAAAAAGCAGCTTCCCGAGCATAAAGAAAACCCTTGTTCGTTCCTGTGGGATTCTCACCTGTACAAAGACTCATTTCAGGCCTCTTGGGAGCAGCTGGACAGCACTCCCCCTTTCACAATCCCTGAAGGAACCCTGGTGAGGCTGTGAGGACCTGGAGTGTGCCGAACTACTAACATCCTGGGGTCTCCACCCCTTCACTTCCCTCCATCCTCCTTTGTGCATGCTAAAATGAACAGTCCCCGCCTCCCAAATATCCTCAGTAGTGTGTGGTTTGAGAGTGCTTAAGCTGCATCATCCCAAACTATCAGGCATTAGGGTCCAGGATCGAATGATTCATCGCAGTTGGACGCGTGTGCTATTAACATAAATATCACATGGTGGCTGAGAGCACTGGCACTAGGATCAGACAGCCTGACTTTTGAATCCTGGCTCTGGTATTTACCAGAGTGTGTGGCCCTGAACAAGTTACAGAACTCTCAGTGTTACCATCTGTAAAGAAGGGATAATGATAGTCTCCACCTCATAGAACTGTGAAGGTGCAACGATCGTGCCCATGAGGTACACAGCACAGTGCCAGCGCACAAGGGCTCACACACTGCTATTATTAACAAGCCCTGAAACAAAAGCCCTCCCAATTCTCTGGATGCTGAGAATCAGGACCTATCGTCATTCTCCATGATGAAAAGTTCGCCTCTCTCTAAGGCTTATGTAGACATGAACACAATAACATGTTTTGCCTATAAATACACATTACTGTTTACAATGTCCCAGTTGCTAGCAGGATCAAGGGACTAAAATAACTTCAGCTTTTCAATTTCCTCTGGGTTCAGTTTTAACCCAAAATAAGGAATTGCTTCCTTCACTCTCAGGGAACTTGTGAAATAGTCTCTTGGTAACTGGTCCATATACATCCAAACTAAAGGCTCTAAAGACATAGAAGCAACAGCTGCCAAAGAGGGTATGATCATGTTGCCAAAGCTTTTACGTCCAGATACCCAAAACTACAGATACTGCAGAACATTTGAGGTCTCATATATATAATCAACTCTTCTGCAAAAAATAAACAAAATCCAGGGAAAACCCCCAATTCCACTTTAGCCAATCATCAATTTCTTCTTCTTACTGAGTTTCTATTATATGCCCAGCACTTGATTTCAAAGGCTTCCTCCAACCTTTTGTCAAGCTGAATGAATTCGTGGTTTTGAGTTTGTTTTTCCCTCTTTTTCTATTCACCCCTATGGTGAGAAAAGTGAAGTAACAGGGCCAGGAAAAATAAAAAACAAAACAAAACACTAGATGAACAATGAAGGATGAAAGCACAACACAAGCAAAGGAAGAGGGAGGGAAGAGGAGGAAAAGAAGCTGGAGAGCCCAAGCCTGGAATATACACTCAAGGGCACAACAAAATCGGGACATCGGACTCCAGCAAACACTTCAAAGGAAGCATCATAGAAGCAAAGACAACAAGGGGCCCATCTCATACCAGGACGGTGTTTCAAAGGCGCCCCAACAGCGAGGGGAGGCTGCGTTTTCTTTCACTGGGCCCTTCCTCGTTCATTATGGGTTGCTCAGTGGGTCTGTGGCAAACGCAGCTGGATAGAGCACAAGGCTAGTGACCACGGCTTTGATCCCAGTGTGAGCCTGGGGGCTCTGTCCTATTCTGTGGTCGGGGGCAAATACGCTGTAAATGTATACCGCTGATCAAAGAGAGGATGCCTGCTCCCACAGGAAGGTGGGCTCAAAAAGCACTTCCCCTTGAGACAGGGTCCAATTCAAGTCAACATGAAATTATTTAGCACCTAACACATGCCAGACAGACTGGTCAAGCGTCATCTTAAATATATGATGTGCACTAAAGCTGCCTGTAATTCCCCAGGTGGGATGTAGCAATGGCATCATCAAATGGTCACTGGTGTTGGTGTCACACACAGCAAGGTTAATCTCAGCTGCCAATACCTTAGACACATTATCCTCTCACAACCTCAATTTTTGCTTTTATAAAATCAATCTGATGTAGACAAAAAGACAGAGCTTGACAGACAGATGTAGAAATGGGCCTACCTAGTTTAAAGGGTCACAATTATTGTGAGAGTTAAATGAGATAATGTATTTCAAGTGTCCAACACAGGGCCGGTCCAAAGTAAGCACTCAGTGAAAGTTCCCTTCCTCACAGGTGACTGATCGAACAGTTCAACAGCACGTCCCACTCTAAGTCTACACACACACAGGTGACAACCTCTTCACTTCAGCACAGAGCCCTCTCCAGGTTCTACCCACCAAGCAGCCTAGAATGACTCTCACAACCGGTATGAATTTACCATACTGTGGCACTGCACCCATTGATTGCCTTCAAGAGTTTTAAATCTATTACAAATACACAAGATACTACAAATGCACAAGGTCATCTACTGCAGCATTGTTAGTATTGTAAAGTACTGGAAATTGCCAAAATGTCCAAACATAGGGGACTGGTTGGATGAGCTTTGGTGCATGCAGGCAATGGAGTGCCACGCAGCTGAAACCCAGAGTGAGGAGCTGGTAGGAAAAAATTTCCACAATGTGTCACTGAAAAACACGAAGGCAGCCAGGAGTGGTGGCTCATGCCTATAATCCCAGTACGTTGGGAGGCCAAGGCAGGTGGATCACCTGAGATCGGGAGTTCGAGACCAGCCTGACCAACATGGAGAAACCCCATCCTCTACTGAAAAAAAAAAATTAGCCGGGCGTGGTGGCGCGTGCCTGTAATCCCAGCTACTCGGGAGGCTGAGGCAGGAGAATCACTTGAACCCAGGAGGCGGAGGTTGTGGTAAGCCAAGATTGCGCCGTTGCACTCCAGCCTGGGCAACAAGAGTGAAACTCCATCTCAAACAAGCAAGCAAAAAAAAGGAAAAACACCAAGGCTAAAGTGAGTGTACACAGTAGGCTATCGCACATGTAAGAAAGAAGGGGAAATGATAAAACATTCATGTATTTGCTTGATTTAGACCAAACGAGAAACACAAGAAGGATGCTTTGCTTGCAGGGAAGGGAACAAAAGGCATGAACAAGACAGGGTAGGGAGTAACATTAAAAGCACACTTTTTAGTACAGTTTTAACTTGGGGAGCATGTTCATATCTTCCATATTCAAAAAATAAAATTTGAAAGGATGGAAAAAGTCTAAAACTGAATGCAAACAGAAATGAATGAACCTAACAATGCATTTCAAATAACACGACAATGCTGAGGAGAAAAGGGAAAGTAACTCTTCAGATTCATCCTGTGACTATTATACCCTCTGCATGGGAGAAAGAAACACCATAAACAAATCCTGAACTCTTTTTAGTTTATTTTTCAAAGTGGTATTGGTACCGTGATTCTGAACCTACTTGACGTGCACTGCAGGAGTGGACCACGAGTACGTGTGGATGTTGTTCTTACTGGTGAACCAGGGAGATACAGTATGGAATGGGGAGGGCGAGGAGGAGCTCAGGAGAGTGGGTTAGCCCTGGAGCACTGCCAGGAACTCGTTATCTCCTGGCTCTTCCCAGGAAAAGGTGTAGAAACAATGCTGTTCAACAGAACTTCTTGTGATGATAGAAATGCTCTGTATCTGTGCTGTTCAACATGGCAGCTACCAGCCACATGTGGCTACTAAACTTGAAATGTGACTCCTGCCGCTGAGGAACTAGACTTTTCATTTTCATTTTAAATCAACACCTGTGGCTGGTGTCTGCCACACTATTAGACAAATCAAGTCTAGAAGCAATGTCATCATAGTAACAGTAAGTTACCATGAAAAACTACATAATCCATAGTAACGATAACACCTAGCACCTGGATCTGGGCTTCTAAATCCTATTCCCCACTAAAAGGATCTGGAGTCCCCTGGAAAAACAGTTAATCCCATGGCTGGAGCAGGTAGGCTACAAGATGAGCCTAGAACAACTTGCAGGCCAGAAAATAAGAAAGTGCTCAACAACCACCACAAAATAATGGAGGTTATGACAAGGACATATGACCAGTGGAGGGAGTTCTTGTTTGTCAACTCTGGGGCAGCTACAATTCATTGAGTAAGACAGGAACCCTGGAGTCCATATGGATAATAAGTAGATAAATAGGCAGGCAGGCGAAAGGGAAAGAGTTCTTTCTTACCAGATTGCACTTGAATATCAAGGGCCATTAAAAAAAAAATACTTATTGATTTTTCCACAAGACGAATCCCACTCTACCTCTTCCCATCCTTTAATCCACTCTTTCCCAACACAGAGTACTTTTCAACTTCCAAAGAGACACTCATGTTCTTAAGAAATAAACAGAAAGAATGTATTTCTCGGGGTCACCATATTGGAACCAACCCAACAGTCCCACAGATAGGTTAATAACACAGAAATCGACCTTTCTACTCTTAAAACTTAAAACTTATATTTGTTTCATCTGAGTTCCTTAGGAAGAGACCTTCAGGCCTCTCAAAAAAAGTATCAAAGAACTGAAACTCACTAAATCATCACAGCCAGACAATGAGATGCTGGACCCCTCATTCATCACAATTGCTTCCTGACACCTCCCTAGTTCCTGTTTTCTTACACAATATTACATTCCTTCCCTGCTATATAAACCCCTGGTTTTAGTAGCTCAGAGAGATGGATTTGAGACTGAGTTCTCGTCTCCTCTGCTGCAGCACGGGATTAAAGCTTCTTCCCTGGCAATATTCGTTGTCTCAGTCATTGGCTTTCTGTGCAGAGAGCAGCAGGACCTAGATTGAGCACCTGGTGTTT
>NW_012116710.1:2609887-2656810 GCF_000951035.1 Colobus angolensis palliatus
AAGTATAAAAAAAAAAAAAAAAAAAAAGGTCAAAGAACTGAAGCTCACCAGGTCAGTACATCCAGACAAAGAGATGCGGGACGCTCCTTCATCATGATTGTGTCCTTGCTCCTCCCAAGTTCCTGTTTGTTAAATCTTCTTTCATTTCTTCCCTGCTATATAAACCCCTAGCTTTAGTCCATCGGGGAGATGGATTTGCCCCATCTCCTGGGCTGCAGCACCCGATGAAAGCCTTCTTCCTTGGCAATACTCCTCATCCCAGTCATTGGCTTTCTGTGTGGTGAGCAGCAGGACCTAGACTAAACCCCTGGTGGTTCAGTAACAATATCAACAAAAAAATTAATAAGGAGTTCAAATATGCCAGGTCCTAAGAGGCTGGAATAAAATCCCAGGAATTCTAATTTTCAAAATTCTGAAGAAATCACTAAGGAAACCTCTCTTTATTCCCCTTCCCTTAAACCGGATAGAACTCAGTGCTACTCTCTGTTGCTTCTTTTTTTGAAAGACATCGTCTCGCTCTGTTGCCCAGGCTAGAGTGCAATGGCATGATCTCAGCTCACTGCCATCTCTGCCACCTGGATTCAAGCAATTCTCCTGTCTCAGCCTCCTGAGTAGTGGGGGCTACAGGTGCACACCACCACACCTGGCTACTTTTTTTTGTATTTTTAGTAGAGACAGGGTTTCACCATATTAGTCAGGCTGGTCTCAAACTCCTGACCTCATGTGATCCACCCACCTCAGCCTCCCACAGTGCTAGGATTACAGGCACGAGCCACCTCGCCCGGCCTCTGTTGGTTCTTACTCTGGCTCAGAGCCACCTGATCTCTCCATCTTTCTACTAGAAAATGTCTCTATATGATGGTTATAATAAAATGCAGCCAAACCATGCACCTTTCAGGCCTTGATAGCTAGCTACTGAAACTATTTTTCTTTCTTCCTCCCTTCCTTCCTTTCTTTTTTAGAGGCAGGGTCGCCCTTTTGTAACCTGGCTGGAGTGCAGTGGTGTGATCACAGCTCACTGCGGTCTTAAACTCCTGGGCTAAAGCTATCCTCCCACCTCAGCCTACCAAGTAGCTGGGAGCACAGGAGCACTCCACCAGGCCAAGCTAATTTTTAAAATTTTTTGTCGAGATGGGGGTCTTGCTATATCGGCCAGGCTGGTCTCAAACTCCTGGGCTCAAGCAATCTGCCTGCCTCAGCCTCCTAAAATGCTGGGATTACAGGCATGAGCGAACACACCCAGCCAAAACTCTTTTCCAAGAACACTCCTTTCCCCAGAATTATTGTGATTGCTTTAGTGATAAAATACATCACATTTTCATTGTACGTCATTAACAAACTCTAAGAAGATAAAGCACAAAAACCATTTTGTAATCTCCTTAAAGAGACAAATACACTAGGCTATTCCTTTTCAAATAATTATAAATCTGTAATTTATTGCAGATAACTTAGGCATTAAATATAAAGGAGGGAGATGCTATAGCCCAAACAGGAAACATCTCATCAAACAGCAGCACTAAATACCCTACAACACGAACAAGTAAGACAGGCAGCATTTTTCCAATCTGCCTGTGAAATGTCATGAGGCTCTTAGAAAACACAGTACAAACAATGGTAATGTTACTAAAATTAATAACTATCACACAGTATACAAGTAACACTCAGAAGGACCTAACCTCACACTGATTGCCTTTCCTCGTTAACACTGTACAATTAAAAATGGTTAAGAAAATAAATTTTGTAATATATATATTTTTTACCACCATAAAAAAAAAATGAGGGGGGAGCCACCTGGCTGGTATAAGGGAGTCTGAGAGACGGAGTCACTCCTATTTCTCTTTTCCTAAAACTTTGCATAATAATGTCAATTTTGACTTACACATAAAATTTGGTGATTCTATTATTTACACTTAAAATTACTTATAGTGTCATAACAGACCCATACATCAAGGTCTTATTTGTAGCCACCAAGAGAGTTACAAAATTATTTTTTCTTTCTTTTTTTTTTTTTTTAAACAGAGTCGCAGTCGGCTCACTGCAACCTCCGCCTCCCAGGTTCAAGCAATTCTCATGCCTCAGCCTCCAAAGTAGCTGGGATGACAGGCATGTGCCACCACACCCGGCTAGTTTTTTGTATTTTTAGTAGAGATGGGGTTTCCCCATGTTGCCTAGGCTGGTCTCGAACTCCTGGCCTCAGGTGATCCACCCACCTTGGCCTCCCAAAGTGCTAGGATTACAGGTGTGTGAGCCACTGCGCCTAGCCACAAAATCATTTTCTGAACATTTTAATATTCTAATAATAATATTAACAATGACTAAAGCTGAGTACTTACTATCTGCCAGGCACCATACTTAAGTCCTTACAGTAATCCTATAAGGAAGGAATTAATATTATCTGCGATGAAAGATAAAGAAAGTGGGATTTGAATCCAGGCATTCTGACTAAAAGGCACATACTATCAAACATTAAATCTACCATATATACATATGTATATATTCTTATTCTCTATCATCATAACCAATATCTGAACAATGGAATAAAAATAACAGCTCCCATCAACTAAGTGCTATACTGTGCCAAGCTCTTTGCATATTTTAACTCTAGTCCTCATAATAGCTCTATACATTAACTATTGTCATTGTCATTGTCCAATAACAAGGACATCACTGTCAAGGATACGAGGCCCAGCTAAATTAAGTGACTTGTCCAAAGCCTCACAGCTGTTGTGTGGCAGAATCAGGATTTAAATTAAGGCATGTTCATCCGCAGGCTGCCTTCCCCTTTCTTACTTATGAAAAGGAAAAAAAAAAAAAAGACCAAATGCTGTTATTTGGGTTTGGGAAAAGCGGATGGGAAAGAACAAGAAATTCGTAGGAATACAAGGATGAACTGCAACAGTTGAGCACCCAGGAGTTAAGCGAGCCCTGCCTGCGGAGTGCATTGTTTGCAGGGCCTTCCTGCTGGATTCCTGATGGTAGCAAATTCCAGGGCTCCAGACTGCAGGCTCAGCCTCTGACTAACACTGCAGTGATTTATTTGAGGATAAATACCTCTGTCAGTGTCTTATGACTGAACACAACAGTCCAAGCTGACTGGAACGAGTGGAATGCAAGGACGCTGGAGCTGAGGCAGCAGAGGCGGGAGCTGGGCCACCTCTCTGCGGAAGCTCTGCCTCCAAGGAGGAGCCCTCCCTGCTCTACCTTCCTGTGGGGAAACAGCAGCGCCCTCAGGAATTGGAGCATCTTGAATAATGAGGAAACACTGACTCATGCTGGAGTGAACGCTTGGGAAGGGGGAAGGAGGAGGACCTCTGTACCTGTACACGCAAAGCTACTCCCTCGGATACTCAGTGCAACCTTGCCAGGATTGGCAAGATAACTCCGAGAACACCAACTGCCCTCACCACTGTCCCCGCAGACTCTCTGGGCAGCTGGTGGGGTGTCTCCAAGTCCTGAACACTGGGGAGAAGCCTCTCCCTTTGCGAGGAGGGTGTGTGCCGCGAGGAGAGTGCAAAGGGGAGAAGCTGGATGCACGGAAGCGGGAGGCTTTCCCAGTGGAAACACGGTGACGTCGCACAGATTCAGAGACCTGTAGTTTCAACCTGTGTTTCACAAATGACAAAACTGAGGCCCAAAGAGTTGAAGCAATTCATGTCAAGAAGGTAGACAGTGTCAGTGGCACATCAAGGACTGGCTGGATGTGATGAGTGGCACCTTGTCATGAGCATAGGAAGCTGGCTTCCCTTGATGGGAAGGTCCCAAGTTTGTACCAGGGGCACGTAAGGTGGGACGAACGCTTCTCGGTGTGTACAATCCTAGACTCCTGAGCAAGAACATCACCGACGTCTGCTCGGTCAAAAAGTTGCTGAGCTTTCCTTCTGTTTGTCTGGTGCATAATGACATTCACTAAATGTTGATTCCCCTAAAAACAATCAATAGGTACAGGCAAAAAAAGCGAAGCTTAGCAGACGACTACTCGACTACTTGCAGAAGTTATGGCATTGAACACGCGACAGGTCCTACAAGTAGGCTGGAGGGAAGTCAGACTTCCCATCTCACTACAAGTTATCAAAATGAGTTTACTACCTTCTTCTTGGCAGATGAGCACTATTTTTGTAAATAATATCCTTTTCAAATAAACTATGTAAATGATAACATCAGAATTAGCACAGAGTTGCAAAACAAATAGGGTCCCAGCACGAAGCACCGTTCAGCCAAAATAAGAACAGAGGAACTCACAGATGGGGGCTGAAGATGCGACTCATCTTGGAGACGTGGTCGTTGTCACAGTCTAGGTCCTCATCACCTGGCTCCATGCTGAACTTCCTCTTGCTGGGGCTGATCGGGGGAGGGCCAGTGCGGTGACTGCTGAGGGCAGAGGCCACCGGCAGGGTCTGCATTCTGGGTTCTCCCCTGAGAGCAGCTTCACCTACACAGAGAGAGATGATGTAGTCACTGAGCAGGAGAAAGGCCCCCATCTCAGTCCTCCAGGCTCCCCGCCCACCCAGCCAGCCCCTTGCAAAACTACTCCCAGTGGAAAGTTTTTGGCAATGGGACGGGGCCGCCTGCCATCCTCTGAACATGGTTTGAGTGCGGTTAGCTGCCAACCATGAGACATTTGACATCAACGTGGTTTTCTAGCACAATCACTCTTTAGGGTAGAGTTTAAAATAAAAAGTTGCAATAAAATAGCAGGGGGGAGGCAAAAAGCATTTGCTGTAAACAATTTCAAAAGTTAATTTAAAATACCAACGGTCTTTTCACGTGTGGGTATTCCACCCGATACGGACAGGAGAATGACCTCACTGCATTCATGAAACCATTATGCCCAACTCACTTTTCCTGCTTGTTCTGTTTTTTTTATTATAGTCTTGGTATTTAATTTCTTTTAAAAGAACGAGGAAAGTTTATGGGCTAATAGTTCGCACATTTGCCCCTAAAGTTAAAAGAAATATAAATACATCGTTTAATGGGAGATAAACGTTTAATTCTTATAGTACACTAAAAATTGCACATTAAAATATTATCAGCACAAAACTTCAGCACATAACTTATCACAAGCATAATATGTAGGTAGGGGCAGTTCTGAAACATGTTTCGAAGTTAGGCAATCAAATTAGGGTCCAAATTTCCATTTGATTTGACATCTCGGCGTTTTTCATTACTATTTTAAAAGGTTTTGTACTAGGCAATCACTTTGTGCCTCATTGTGAATTAAAATAAGCATAGCCTTTCATAGTAATAAAGGTTGTGTACTTTCTAAACTTTATAAAGATGAACGATTAAGAGAAAACTTCAAACTTTCTAAGTCACATGGGGGGAGCACCTAAATTTTTCACAAATAACCCTTTTATTGTACTGTACATTTTGGTCTCTCAGACCTGACCAATTTTGTTTCCATTTGGTCACAATTTGAGAGTAATACGAGGATAAAGTCAACTTCATCTGAGGCCTTGTGGTACCTAAGAAAAGGGATCTTTGTTTGCCACCACTAATTTTCATATCATCACAGATGTGTGGACAGTGTCAACAGGCATTTACTTCATACACATATGACAAATATGATTTTGTTGGAGAAAGGAGTGAGGAAAAACCCTCTGAATATTTACCAGGAAAAATAAAAATTTGGCCAATTTAGCCAGCAAGATATAAACTAGCAAATATACAGTGACCCATAATACACCTCCAGCCAGGATTTCTTTTAAGGATTCTGGCCCCAAAGCAAACTGGAACTTTCCATTTTAAATGAGATACCTAAAACACAGGCCCCACGCTGGCCTGCCACACTCAGAAATTCAATATGATCTTGGTTGGCCTATACTCCCTATTTAGTAACTTTTCATTTTAAAAAACAAAAAAAGCAGTGCTCATCTTTATACTTTCATAAATTAGAAAAATATCCCTTCTAATTATCTTGTGATACTTCCTCCTCCACAAAGAGAGAAGAGGGTGTTCCATGGGAAAGCTTCAGAAGCCCAAACCCAGCTAACTTTCTGGGAAGCCCTGATGATACCCCCAGGAATGCAGCAACTGCAAATCAACCCTCATCAAAATGGTACCAGCTGACCCTCCTCTCCACGCAGGGTTTCTCAATACCCCTGGCAGGATGCGAGAGGATGAGGAGTCCTCGGGCTTGGACCCCCAAGCTGTGGTCATCATTTCATTAGATGCCAGCTGTGTAGCAACAGGGGTTGCTATGGAAAACAACCACTACAGCAACAGACTGAAATCACTCCAAAAAAGGAGCCATCACTCATTCCACCAGCATACACTGTGACGTGGAAAGCAAAACCCTTGGGTTAAGAACAACATTCCCACTCCCTTCCCCAGTTTCCAACCTAGTAAAAATTCTCGTGCTTGTTTGCATTTTTAAGTTCATCCAACAGATGCACTGCTTATCTTTAAGACTAAATCACTGATGTCTAACATAGAAAAACATTCCACAAGAATCCTCAGAAAACACTGGAGATTTGGGGGTGGGATTGGGGCTGGGGCTACAGGCCCCATGAAGGCACTCTAGGTATCCTTCACCAGGGACTGTGACAGAAGCCTCCACCAAGTCCTCCGGAGACAGTGGTAAATGCGTGCTGTAGCACTTCAGCTTCTCACTTTGACGGCGCTGGAAGGACCCTGGGAAACACAGTTTGCCTCATTTGATGGATGACGAAGCTGTGCCCCAAAACATAGCGTGACTTACCCAGGATCCACTAGTTAACAGGTTAGCTGGAGGCAAGAACCCATGGCTTCTGCAATCAGACAACGCCTCATGGTAAGACTGGGCAGCCTTAACAAGGCTTAGAGCAAAGGAAAAGAATCTGCACAGAAGGTCAGAGACAGGTCCGTTCAATTATGTGCCTTTATGCATCTTTGGGGCCCCTCCCTAGATGGCCCTAACCCAACACTTGTATTTTAGACAGGAGTGGTAACAGTTGTATGCGTGGTGGGTTAAAATTATTTTAGTAAAACTGAGGCAAACATTTGGTCTAGGAGAAAAGACACGTGCATTGCAATCTTGACTCTTCCTTTATTTAGGATGGGGTGAATGTGGGCATGTGCTTCCCCTCTCTGGGCCTCCCTCCCTACAACGAGGGGCTAGACTAGCTACTGTGTCATGTTCTTTCCAACTCTTAGAATTACTGATGCAATTCTATGATCAACAAGTGACCAACCAACTAACCAACATTTACTAAGAAACTGTTACTTGTGTAATGGTGAACTCAGCAAAACTCGAGGTATGTGCCTCAGATGTTATTCATCGAAAAAAACAAGGGTGACCCTGGGATCAAATAAATTTGGCAACCGTGAGACTGAACAACTTTCACAGGAGTTTAACTACAAGCTTTTCTGTCATCTAATGCATCTCAGTCTCTGAGATGGAAACCCAGCAGAGCTGCTTTCAATATCCCCCCAACCCCGCCCCCGCCCACTGCCCCCCACTGCCAATCTATTCCTAGTATTCCTCTTTATAAGCCCTAAAAATTTCAGCCCAAAAAGTTCAACTAGACTCATCAACATTCCACAGAGAACTTGTTCTTCCCCAAATCTTCTCATTTAAGTTCATGCATCCTGCAAAACCACTTAAAATGCCTCCTCCATCAGGCTGTCCTTGATTCCTCCAGCTGAAAGTCATCTCCTCTTCCTCTGAACATCTATAGAAACTTATCACTCTGGTGTTTCCCTCCCTACTTTATTTTGTGCTTCTGGAAGCAGGTGGCATTTAATTCATCGAATAAACCTGAGAGTGCAGAGCACACCACCTTCCACACAGTAGATGATCAGTGAATACTGACCTACTGAATCAATGAGGCAAGGCGATAGGGCGGGCAGTTTACAGAGCTTTAGGATATGTTAAAGGTGCTACAGAATAAGGAGTGTTAAAATATCTATTTTAAAATATATGAAGAAGTCTTACAACAATTAAAAAGATAACAAAAACAGAAAAGGATTTAAATAGGCATTTCCCAAGAGAAGATATGAAAATAGCCAATAAGCACATGGAAAGATATTGTATTAATCTGTTCTCACGTTGCTGATAAAGACATACCCGAGACTGGGTAATTTATAAAGAAAAAGAGACTTAATGGATTCACAGTTCCACATGCCTGGGGAGGCCTCACAATCATGGAGGAAGCCGAAAGTCATGTCTCACATGGTGGCAGACGAGAGAATAAGAATGAGAGAAAGGGGTTTTCCCTTATAAAACCATCAGATCTTGTAAGACTACCACGGGAACAGTATTGGGGAAACTGCCCCCATGATTCAGCTATCGCCCGCTGGGTCCCTCCCACAACACGTGGGAATCAGGGGAGCTACAATTCAAGATGAGACTGGGTGGGAACACTGCCAAACCATATCAGATGTCCAACATCGTCAGCCATCAAGGAAATGCGAATCAATACCACAAAGAGATACCACTAACACCCATTAGGATGGCTATGATCAAAAGACAGAATACAGAAGTGTTAGCAAGGATGTGGAGAAGTTGGAACATGTGTACACTGCTGGTGGAATTGTAAAGTGGCATAGAGAGGTGAAGCCAGCTGGACTTGTGGGTGGGGTGGGGACTTGGAGAACTTTTGTGTCTTACGAGAGGATTGTAAAATGCACCAATCAGCGCTCTGTGGCTAGCTAGAGGTATGTAAAATGCGCCAATCAGTGCTCTGTAAAAACGCACCAATCAGTTCTCTGTAAAATGGACCAATCAGCAGGACATGGGCAGGGACAAATAAGGGAATAAAAGCTGGCCACGCCAGCCAGCAGCAGCAACCCATTCAGGTCCCCTTCCATGCTGTGGAAGCTTTGTTCTTTCGCTCTTCACAATAAATCTTGCTGCTGCTCACTCTTCGGATCTGTGCCATCTTTAAGAGCTGTAACACTCACCACGAAGGTCTGTGGCTTCATTCTTGAAGTCAGTGAGACCAAGGACCCACTGGAAGGAATCAGCGAGACCAAGAACCCACTGGAAGGAACCAACTCCGGACACAGCATGGCCACGGTGGAAAACAATCTGACAGCTCCTCAACTGATGAAACATAGAGTTACCATATAACCTAGCAATTCTAGTCCTGGGCACATAACCCAGAGAAATGAAAACATGTCCACACAAAAGCTTATACATGATGTTCATAGCAGCATTATTAAAATAGCCAAATAGTGGAAACCACCAAAATGTCCATCAACTAACAGATGTAAAAAATGAAATATCCATGATGAAATATTATGCAGCTATACAAAGAAATAAGATACTGATTCAGCCACGGCACAGATGAACCTAGAAAACAGTATGCTGAGTGAAGGAAAGCAGACACAAAAGGCCACATACTGTCTGATTCCATTTCTATGAAATGTCAGAAGAGAGAGGCTCACAGGCAGAAAGCAGGTGAGTGGGTGCTGGGGGCTGGGAGAAGGGGGAATGTGAGGTGACAGTTCATGGGTGCCAGGTTTCTCTGGGGAATGACAAAAACCTTCTAAAATTGATTGTGATAAAAGTTGCATAACTCTAAATATACTAAAAACCACTGAAGTGTACTGTAGACTTTAAATGGTTGAATTGTATAGTATGAGAATTATGTCTCAGTAGAAATGTTACCTCTTCCTCCTCCAAAATAAGAATATATTTATAAGCAGTGTGAGGCTCCAATATCATTAGATTCTTTTTTCTCTCAGGCTTTTCACACTAAACTATTAAACAATTAAGAACAGGCATTCATGAATTTTCCCAGAAATAAAAACAAATCTTTTGTTATTATAGTTACATCTCCCTACAATATTAAGGTCAAATAATTTTTAAAACGTTATTTATTAAGCTAAAAAAATCAATTCAGTGGACCACTTGAGGTGACTTGGGCTCTTGGATGCATCAGATCCTATAAAGTGGCAGTTCAGCTTTTAATCAGTATGTCGAGTGCCCGTGACACGCTGAAGGCTGTCCAAAGTACTGTCACAAGAATAAATGGTGAAATGTGTACAGAACCTGACCACAAGGGTGGGAGGCAAAAGCACATACACCAAAAGGAACTTATCTTGGGAGCGCAAGAGGCCTTTTCCTCTGGTCCTAACGTGTATTCTAAATTTCACAATGGTCTGGCAATTGAAAAAGGAGAAAAGATTATCTTTCTTTTTCAAGAATAAACAGAAGGAAGATCTGAGTTGAGTAACCCTGTATTTTAAGCTTTACAAGTTGGCTTCACTACAACTGTTGGTTTTACTTCTTTCAACTTCCCAATGACAACTAAAGAAGTTTTATTTTTTAAATGTATTCGGCCTTTTACATGAAGATAATTTTATCTAGGCATACATTAGAAAAATGCCTAAATAAAATGAAGAAAAATGCCTAATATATACGAAATTAACTTCTGTAGTTATTTGTCATGGTGGCAGTTCTAATGTATGGATCAAAAATATTCCTTCAAATTTCCCCAAAGAAGATAGGCAAAGATTTTGGCCTAAGATTTCACAAGAATCAGCATGTTTATTTCAATGGCAGAGAAGTTTAACAGAGAGAAAAGAAAAAAGACCATCACCTCGCTTTATGCTGTGCTATAATGTGATTTTGATAAAATATCACAAGAAAATTCTGCTTTCAAAGTCAGAATGGAAAGAGGGGAGGAGCACAGGGAGGAACCGTGGAAAATATAACCCCATTGTGTAATCCTGTTATTACCATATCTCAAAGATTCTAAGACTATTTCCTACATTTTCATATTGCTAAGACTGAAGTTTATCTTACAAATAATTGGCATGTATTAACAGCCAAGATTGCTTCTTTTTCAGTGGGACATAAAATAATGATTCACACAGAACCTAACTCCAGAGGCTTCAAAATAGCACTGGTCTCTTCAACCTCCATTCTTTTTCTTTTTTGGAGATGGAGTCTCGCTCTGTCACCCAGACTGGAGTGCAGTGGCGAGATCTTGGTTCACTGCAACCTCTGCCTCCTGAGTTCAAGTGATTCTCCTGCCTCAGCCTCCTGAGTGTAGCTGGGACTACAAGCATGTGCCACCATGCCCAGCTAATTTTTTTTTTATTTTTTAGTAGAGATGGGGTTTCACCATGTTGGCCAGGGTAGTCTAGAACTCCTGACCCCAGGTTATCTACCCGCCTTGGCCTCTCAAAGTGCTGGGATTACAGGCCTGAGCCACCGAGCCTGGCCTAACCTCTGTTTACTCATAAAATTAAGTGTTTTGATTAGATCAACTTGACAGCCTACTTTTGGCTCTAATGGACTACGTCTTACATAATAGATATATCTTCTAAAGTTAAGTTTCCTTTTACTGCTAATCAAGAAATACTTTCCAAACTTTTACAGAACACACTTTACATAGTGGTAGAAAAAGCAGATTCAACAAAGCGATCAACTAACAAAATTTTTTGAGATTAGCTAATTATTAGCATCTCATGATTAAGGGAGATTTCATTTAAAAAAACAAGGACTCTTCTAGTTCTCAAAAGTTCCAGCTGCATTCATTTATTCGAATACTACAAGAAAGTTGTAGCCAGCTGAAACCTGAGACAAACAGAATCTGGTCCACCAAATGCAGATTCAATTTTCATAGAACAGAACAATCAAGGCCATGACCTTCAACACAGAGATGGGCGAGTGATTGGGTTTCAGGGGGATTAATGGATTCTCTCGGGGTAAGGCTGCGTTAGCATGGGAACCCGGGTCTCGGCCACATGGCCCTTCACCAACTGTGTGGGCCCATCGCCAGACTGGGGTGTAGGCTGCATAGAAGGTGATGGCATGGCTCTGAGCAATTAATCAAAATAATGGTATTTATGGGCATTTTCTGGAGATTAGACCAACAGCACGGGGTGAAATGAGAATGTCTTTATGGAGAAGGAGAGGGTAAACTATACTCAAATGTATCTTGCTGTAACTTTTAGGGATATATTTTTGACAAAGATCGCTATGCCTTGCCGAACAGAGTTTAAGTCCACAATTTAAATCTCCACTGTGTCTAAGGCTTTATGTTCGTCCCCCTTCCCAGCCCCTTTATCATGTTTGAACCTAAATCAAAGAAGCAAAACCATAGCTCAGTCGGCCAAGCCAGCTGCACTGCACTGATGTGTCTCCTTCAGGCTGACCACAGTCCATGGCAACCGACTGACATCATGTCCTGGCGAGAGGGCACCCTGGTAAGAGGACCCAGCTCCCACATTCCACGCCCCTCTCACATCTCACCCTCTCGTCACTGTGCAGGGCAGAAGCCCCGGCAGCCACGGCTTACTCACTTTCTTTCAAATAATACTTCTTTGTCTCACAGTCGAGCAGCTGGGGAGAAGACACCGTGAATTCAGTCTCCTTCAAATTGTTCAACTTGTGGCTAGTCCCATTCTGGCTCCCTTTTTTCTTTTTTTATAGGACGGCCTTTGCAATGCGAGCCAGCAGATAAAGGCCGTGACGTGCTGTCTGCTCAAGCGCAAGGATCGCCTGCAATTCCCCCAGCCCTTGGGTGGCAACACAAAGCACCTCTCAGCCCCACCTTGCCTCAGGGAGCCGACTGGGCTGGGAAGAGCTGTGCAGGGTCCACACCCTGGACTCGGCTTGCTGTGAGCAGCTCTATTCTTTTTTTTTGAGAGCAAAGATGAGATTGTGTTGAGAGAGTACAGCTTCTATCTTGGACTGCTAATAATATAGTTAAGGGTAACAACAGCACAATAAAACTGGTAGAAGTGAAACATAAGCCATCTTCACTAGAATTTCAAGGAATCTAAATCATTTCATACACACTATACTTTATAGAAGCCTTCCTGTATCTTCTCTGAGTGTATTTTATTTTACAAGCATATTGCAACATTATCTATTGTTCTGACTTTTCTTAATGCAGCCCCATGAGGGAGGCAGGGAAGAAGAGCTCTCGCCTTGCAGCCGAGGAAACTAGTGTTTCAAGAATTAAGTGAATTTCCCAAGGTCGCAAAGCTGATTAATGGAAGCACTGGAAGTAGAAACCTGGGATTTAGACTCCCCAACTTCCATAATCTTTCTAGGTGTGCAAGATGCTTCACTGGTTGAGGAAAATAAATGGGAGGAAGACAGTTGAGGAGGGAGGAAGGTGAACAAGAAGGGGAGGGGGCGGGAGGAAGAGGAGCTTATCAGCTGAACCATGCCCACCCCTGGAATTAACACGTTAAAGTTCTAAACCCCAGTACTGCAGAGAACATGGCTGTATTTGAAGACAGAGACTTTAAAGAGGTAATTAAGGTGAAGTGAGGTCATTAATCCAATCTGACTGTTGTCTCTCTAACAAGAGATTAGGACAAAGACACATCACAGAAGGGCCACCATGCGAGGACATGGGAGAAGAGAAGGCGGCCATCTGCAAGCCAAGGAGACAGCCCGCCGGAGAAATAAGCCCGTTGACTCTCTGATCTCAGACTTCCAGCCTCCAGGACCAATGAGTTAATACATTTCTGTTGTTTAAACCACCCAGTCTGTGGAATTTTATTCTGGCAGCCCCAGCAAACTAATCCAGAGAGGAAAGAAGAGAGGACAGGACTGACACCTGGTTCTGACACCAAGGATGAACAGCTGCCACGGTCCCATCTGTCTGACCTAACATAGTGGGACCGACTGAGATGAAAGCAGCTGAACGTACAGATGCCGCTTCCAGACCAGAACCACCTGAGCACAGGAGGAAACAAACACATGGGCTGGCAAGGGAGGAGAATGGGTTTCCTGGCTGGGCACTGGGGAAGGGTACAGCTGCGGCCTGGCCCTCTGACTTGTTGATCATCTGCCCTGCACTAGCCAGAGGAACCTGGACCTCCCAGTAACTCTTCTGCTTGCCTGCAAGTGAGGAGGACTAGGTTTGTGTTCACCAATCAGGTTGGGGCCTCCTTTGGATGGGGAGGCAGTGGGTCTGGGGTGGGACCTGCCCCCAGACAGTACTGATGATGCTGGTGCAGGACGGATGGTGTCTGCTGGCGCCTCTGGTTTTAAATATTAATAGCTATAATTTTACAGGGGCTGAGGAGAAAAGATAAAAGAATGCCAAAGAAATTATGTCTATAATTCTCAACATCCATTGTGAATATACACTAAAGTGTTTTTTTTTAATAAACTGAAGTTCTCTGAATACCAAAAAGCACTAAAAATACTTTAAATTAAAACTTGTTATCACATCCACACATTGTTACTCATTTAATCAGCAAGTTCTATACTGCTTAAAAATCATTTTATTATCTTCAGGGCTAACAAAAGTCCCTGCTGTCTCATTTACCCTGTTGGATTTAGTTTACAACTGAACTGTATCTTGACAGATTATGTAATACTGCAACCTCCATGGAATTAACACTGAGTAAGTGGGGTCAAACTAACGTCTTACTATACGTATCATTTCAGCTTGAAGAAAACTCTGGAGTGTAACACAACACAAACAGCCTGAAGATCAGCTGATCTAGGTTTGAGGCTGGGTTTTAGCTTTGTAAATCGTACGATTCAAAAAGATCAAACACAAAACAAACAAAAAAGACCAAACACTCATCCACTTCCCTGGTTTCCTGATGCAGACTTAGTAATGACACCTACCTTCTATTCTTGGTCCTCCATTCCCTAGACTCTGGCTCTCAGGCAGCCTCAGAGGCCTCTGAGTAAACTAGGGAAGGGCAGTCCCGCTTAGAGCATGAGCTCTGCTGTGGCCGTGCTCGTGCAGGCTGAGGACTGCCATCCGCCTGAATATTACAACAGCGGTCCAAAGGGTCACATGCGCTGACATGGCCCTGACACATCACCAGTGAACCTCAAGGAGACAAAGCCAGCTCCGAACCTTTAACACCAAGTGCACAGTCCTCCTCAATGGAAAAGGCTCTTAAAGCCTGGCAGAAATTCTGCATTGTATTTACTTGCAAATCTACTTTTGTAACATTTTACTGTTAATGAGAAGGAGGAGAGTTATGAAAGTAAATTATTAGCAGATGGTATTGGAATCAGGCACTTTGCTAGGGGCTCAATTTCCTCCCTGGTAGAGCTTATAAATGTTTAGAAGGAGAGTAGCTGGATGAGGGTAAGCAAAAAAAAAAAAAAAAAAAGAGGCTTGTTTAAACCTCTCCAGAGGGACTCTGGTTGCCACGAAACAGAGGGATGAAGCTGGTAATGGTATGACCTCTTTAAAATTTAAGTGTTTTGGTAAAAATACTCAAAAATTTTGTCTGCAAGCCCTGTGCCACGTGACAGGTTAAGCACCAAAGGTCATATGCTACTATCTGCATTTTCAAAACTTTTTTTAACTGGAGGGAGTTCCAGAGGGTACCACTTTGCCACAGGCCCTGAGATGGTGGAGTCCTGGAATCAGTCACTGACCACTAGAGGAGGAAAAAAGACACAGTCTTGGAAGTGCAGAGAGAAAATGGAAAACTAAACTTTCCCTCTTCTGATCTCCCATAACACGCCGAGCTGCTAGAATGGCCCTGCCCACAGGCTGTCTAATGGAAGAATTCGCCACGTGCTGCTCTTCTCTGTAATACCTCGCACACTGTCCCAGATACTGTTCTGGGAGGCATGGAGCAGCTCATTCATTTCTGTATCTCTGGGCCAGTGACAGAGAAACAGTAGAAAGTGGACTGGGGAGTCAGAAAAATGTATGATCTTAGCAGTCTCTTCATCTCTCTTGAGCCTCTATTCAACTACCATGAGGGATTTCTATGCGAATCAATGAGAATTTATAGAAAGGCCAGCCCAGAACAGGCAATTTATTTATTACACTGTTGGTTGGACTCCATCTGTTGGTGCAATTCCCATTTGAAGGATAAGACGGCTGAACAAAGGAAACCTCTAACTGTCCTCCTTCCTAATCATGAGAGGCCCCCTCCTCGAATACAGTCAGCACCAGCCAGTGGAAGGGGTCAGAAGACACAGTGCCCGAGAGCACAGGTCAGTGGGTGCTCCGAATCTGCTCTACCAGGAGCTGGCTACATGATCTCCGCGCGGCTGCCTGACTTTCTATGACTGTTTCCACATGTGTGAAATGGCAGTGTGAACAGGCTCAGAGCGATACTCGGCACGGGGCCGCCTCCTCCCCACACACACTCTGGACTTACAGGCTTTCTTCCATGCACCTTTTTCCCTCCCTAGAATGTGTTCAGAAGCCCTCTCTGCCAATGCATACGCACCTGCACTTTCAAAACCCGACTTGAGTGCCTCTTGTCGGCCTCAGCCCCAAGAGCACCCCTTTTGGTGCCATCTACCTGGGCTGAGCTGCCTGGCAGCATCCCATGTGACATGTGCTGCTGGCTTCAACTCAAAAACTACTCGTTTCTCAGCAATACCATCGTGTGTGCTACCACCAAACAGGAGATCTTGCTCTCTGTAGTAGGTTCCAGTCCAGACCCTGAGGAGTAAGATGGTGGTCCCGGAAACCAGTTCAAATTTCTCACTGTCATACAGAGTGCTGAAGAAAGGCTATGTATAGGCCCCCTGATTCTGATTGTGAAATCTCATCATCAGCTCCAAGCCCCCCACGGAGCTGCAGGGAGCTGGGAGGGGACACATTCCCAAGTCAGCTATCTTAGTCAGCCGTTCAGGTATCCCACGAAAATTCACTAACCCACTGTATTCCTTACTATCGCTAAATATGTTGGTTTCAGAAGCCACAGAGTGAATTTTCCAAGGATTAAAACAGGACGCGAAGTTCAAAGATGTCTCAGTCCTGACACAGTGGAAGCAGCATTAGGGACTTGGGCATGCACACCATTCGAGGGCCTGACAACCCTGAAGACAGGTAAAGCGAGTAACTTAAAGTCAGCTTCAGTAAACCTTACTGCTGAAACAGCTAAGTGCCCAAGTAAATCATTGTAATCTTTCCAACTTTTAATTTCAAAAAATTTTAAAGCTACCCAAAGAGTTGAATGAGAACAAGAACATCCCATTCTCTTTACCTTGATTCACCTATCATAGCATTTTTGTCAGTTTGTTTTAGCTACATGCATACACATTTTCTTGCTACGATTTTTGAAAGTATTAGTAAGTGGGAGACATCTTATTTCACCCATAAATAAGTACTTAAGAACAGGCATATTCTCCTTCAGAGCCACAATACCATTATCACACTCAACAAAGTTAAAGTTGACATACTGTCATTATCTAATGTCCAGTTCACATTCCAACTTCCCCAACTGAACTGTCTCTTTTTGGTGGCAGGGAGGGTTGGGGGAGGACTTGATTAATTCAGGATCATATGCTGCTCAGTGAAGTTGTCATGTCTCTTCAATCTCCTTTCATCTAAAGGCATTTTTTTCTCCTTTGTGACACGGATGTTTTTAAATAATGCAGACCAATGAGCTGTCCCTACAAATTTTGGTGGCCTAATCATTTCCTTATGATTAGATCTGAGTTAAATTTAATCTTTTTGGCAAGAATACTACCCAGGTGATACTGTGCGCTCCCACCGCACTGCACCGCACAGGAAGGACCTGACACCAGCCCATCCCATTGCTGGGGAAGTTGAGCCTGCGGTACACACAGACCGCTCCGTTAGAAACAAGTAAGCTCCTCCCTTTTGTAGTAATAGTTAGGGGGTGTGAATCCTGTCACTGTCACTCAATCACATACTCATTTTTTTGTTTGGGTTTTGTTTTTCTATTTTTTTTATTTCCCATACTCATTTATTACGTACCTTTTATTTGCAATTTGACAGTGCAGAGCTAAGCTGGATTAAACACAGGGTCCCCAGTTACAATTCAGCACAAGTCCAACTGGGGACACGTTTTCATACAAAAGACATTAAAAGAAAAATAGACAATACAATCAGGAGTAGCTTATGCTTTGCCTGGAATAAAGCAGGTGCTTAGCAAATATCTGTTGAATAAGGGACCTGTATGGTTCAGGCAAATAAAAGCTATTAGGCCAAACTGCATCCTTTCTGTTCTTCCTTCTCACATCACCTCACCCCTGGGGCTGAAAGAAAGTCTTCCAACATGGCCACCCTGCCTCCCACCATGAGAGATCGGGGTCCCTGATTGATTGGATCGCTGGAGTAAAGGCTCAAATGCCTCAACCTTATCAGCCCATCTCACCCTATCTCTCCAGCCTTACCCATCTCTCTCTTCTCTCCCCCTCCCCTCAGACTCCACTGCTCCTACCCTCTGCACACGTAGGGGATGCCTCCCACCTCCCCTCCCGCCTGCCTGGAACAGTCCTTCACTTTCAGGTCTGGTCTAGAGTGCAAGTCCCACCTCTTCAAGCTCTTCCTCAGCAATAAGTGTTCCTTGATCTTCAGTGTCTGAAAACATTTACAAGCATCCTGCATTATGGCTCTTAATCCTATCGCTTAACTGCGATACTATTTACAAACATTTTCACAAGGCTGGAAGTCTTCAGGCCACTTCCTAGACCCAGCTCATTCCCTAGGGCCTCCTTTCCTTCCCTAGAGCAGGCTCCAGGGATAAGCCCTGTCCTTGTCCTTTGCTATGTTCTTTCATAAAAGCTCCCACCCATGCTATCTTATTGAGACAGTCCTCATCCCAAAATGATAGTGAAGTGGGACTTGTGTCCCTGCCACATCACCCCAGAAACGGACACACGGACGTGGAACCCTTATTTAAAAGGCTCATTGTTGAATCCAGTCCCGTCTAAAGAATGTATACAATTTAGGACTGGCGGAAAAAAATCAGAGGATGTGGTTCATTCACAGGCATTGTTGTGCCTGGGATGTTTGTAGGACTACTCCAGGAAATAAGGAAACACACAGATGTTTGAGATCTGGTCTTTGCCTCAAGGAATTTTAGTTCTAGTGGGAGTGATAACTTATGGAGATAAGGAACTGTAAGGACTGAACATTATAAATGCCAAAATAAACCAGATGCTCTTGAAATAAGTGAATTGCATGGTATATTAGTCATATCTCAATAAAGCTGTTACCAATCGAATATTGAGGACCCCCAAAGAGCTTTTGGTTATGTAGGTTAATCTACCAACGTTTATCATAGTAGGAATTAAAATGGGGAAAGTTTAAAAATATTAATTAATTTGAAATAAAAAATAAAGAGATGCACTTTTTATTTAAAAAAAAAAAGAGCGATGCCACATACATTTTATATGAGGACGACAAGAATTCTAACTCTAATAGGAGTGGGATTTGAAAAACGGGCAGGATTTGAACACTTGGAAATGATGGGTATGAGCATTCCAGGCAGGTACAAGAGTATGAGGCAAGGCAGAGAGCAGGAATGATGCCATCTTTGTGTGAGAGCAATGGGACTAGAACAATGGGTTTGTTTCTTTAGACTTAAGGCTGGATACAGAGAGGTGGGTCAGATAATAAAGGGCTCTGAACACAGGTGAACGGCTGAGACCTGACGAGTCAGGTCACTGACAGGGAACCACTGTAAGCATTGACACAGCTGCAGGGAGGCTTCCGTGAGGGGTGCTCTAACACACTGTGCCAGATGGGTGCACACACCTGAGCTAGGAAACAGGGCAGGGACGCAAGCGTTAGGTGAGGAAGCTTCAACAATGTTCCTGTCAGTGTGGATGGAAAAGAGGCAGGCTGAAGACACATTTTAAGGGAAGATCAGAGAGCTGGTATTCCAGCTAGTATTAATACATTCACCTGATCTTTCCAAAACACGCCACCCTCAGCTTCTTCCTGATAACTCTCTCAGTGTTGATCCTTCCTTGATATAAATTGAGAAACTATGAGATGAACAAGCCAGGAAGCTACACTTGTTCCCTAGCTTATCAATATGTAACAGGGAAAAGAAAGAGTGAGTTAGTGCTAGAACGCCATATTTTAAGTTCCACAGGTTGATCTAACAAAGTCTAATTAACCGCTCATATTTACATTTTAATCACTGTCAGGTGACGTTTTTATAGCCTAGTAAGATTCCATTTTTATTCTTGGAGAAAACTGTCAGTATACTCATTCTCTTTAAACAATTTAGATGTCTACTGTTTGATGGCAGGGGTTGTGCTAAGAGCTTCCATTTATCCATGATTAATCAACATTTAACAGATATTTTCTAAAATCTGAGTTGTGAAGAACATCAAACAAGTCAAATAATAATGCATACAGAAGGAAAAATCTGAATACTGATTTTTAAAAACTGACTCCAAAGAAATCTACCTATATTAAAATAAACCAATTCTAAAAAAAATCATCCTTCATTAAATTGGTGTCAGGCTAATATACAGATATGTTGGGTTGTTCACAGTATACAGTATATTGTGGAGTGCTTTTACAGATAAATTTTACTCAGTAATTATAGTTTATGTAAGCTATTATTAAAAAATGTCTGTATTATCCAATAAAAAATTAAGAGGCTATTAGAACTGAAGTCTGTAAGTATGTGACTAGCTTGAGAAAGTATTAAAATATTTATTAGAGAGTTACTGTAGAGTCAAACAGCTAATTTCATACATGGGTAAGTAATTAAATAGCAAAATGTATTTATTTCTTAAGAAAAATGGCTTAATAATGGTGTTCGGTATAACCAAAGACTAGGTAAACCTGTGAGCTGCTTTTTAAAGGGCGATTGCAGACTTATTCCACAGATCTTAATGTTAATTGGAAATTGTAAGATCCTTATGCAAAAATTATACGCTATCAAGGACTTTTTGTTTCCGTACCAAGCTCCAAGAAAAGAGACTATTAAATAATAAAGGAAAAAAGTCATACAATTTAACCTGAAAACAAATATTCCATTAGCATGTAAAATTTAAAGTGTTTCCTAAATGAAATCATCCCCACGATGCCGAGAAGTTTTCTACTCGAGTGTGAAGGTGAAGGGTTCCCCAAATTAATTAACCTAAACTATTGAGGGATGGGGATGTTGCTTACTTTTTATTTCTATTTCTTTCCGTCCTCCCGACCTCTCTCTCTTTTTACGTTTACATTACCCAATGAGCAAATTTTATCAATGAGAAGCCAGGAAGGGCTGACTCCCTTTGGTATATTTACTTAAGATATAAAGGCCAATCAACCATTGTGCTCAGAAAAGTTGTGGCCGTTTCTGAGCCTACTTCAGATCTCTCCTTAGCTCCAAGTGACTTATTATGAAGCCAAAGAAAGAGGAAAACTGAGCTGATCAAAGGCCGGGCTGTCATTAAGTGAAAATGATGGAAGATGAAAGGCTTGCCCTGCACTTCAAAGGTACAGCTGAGCTCGGGTGAGCTGACAGCAAGCGTTCAGGGATCAGAGAGGCAGGCTGTGGCTTAATGGACTAGATGACATTCCTAGAGCCATTCATCTTTATACAAATCACGAAAAATAGAAACATAATGACAAACATGCATTTAAATGCTTTCCTAGTGGATATAAGGAAGAGTGGGTAACCCAAAAATATAAAGTGACATACATCACATCTACACTTGCAGAATATAAAATAATGAGGTCCAAGAACTGTCGAAGAAGTTGGCATCTCTAAGCAGTGCAGAATTACATGTTAACAGTTTTTCCTTATGCCCTAGGGTGTGTCATGCAATGAAGCTTAATTTTGAGAGACCATGGATGCAGCAGTCTCACTTCCCTGGTGGGCTAACGCAGAACACTTGGTGTGCTGACGTGGAAGGGCAGTCAAAGTTGCTTAAGACTTAAGACTCTGGGGTTAAAGCTGGTCTAGAGCCACCACAGGGCTGGGGAAGGAAGGTCAGAAAAATCAGGCCAATTGATGATTACACAATATTCCCCTTATTCTACCCCCATTCACCCCTGCACAGTGCCCTCCCACCCACACACAGAACCTCAGCAGACAGAGGACCCTTTGGGCAGCAAAGATGTTACATTGTAAGGGGCCTCAAGTCATTAACTGGAATCTCCTTTCTTTTTCCTCTGTAGGAACCAACATGCCTCTAATCTTCTAAGACTCCCTAGAATGACTTTAACACATGCAACAATCTTATCTACACTTCTGGTCATACTGGAGACTTTTCAGGGAATTGACTGGGTTTTTCCTCCCTATAGTTTATTGTTAGTGACAGCAGCACCTGCAAAGAGGAGAGACAGAGAAGAGAGAGTGCCACTCCCCACCCCCCTGCAAATTAGTAATCAGGATGTTGGGTAACACTGAGTAGAGATGCTCTAGAAACTTTGTATATGTGAATTCATTTCATACTCCTATTTACCTGTGAAGTAGGCACTATCATTAGTTTCATTTCCAGGAGGAAATGGTCACCAAAAGTAGCTCAGTAACTTGCCCAAGGTCACAGCTAGAAATAGGAAAGACTGGATTTACACCCGAAGGTCTGGCTCCAGGGACCACGTCTCCAACTCCTATACCACTCGGAGGGGTTTCACAGAGCAGATGGTGAAGGCTCAGCAGGAGTGTACCAGTGAACAAAATCCTGCAGGGTCGGCACAGCCTGAGGGGGCGACAGCACAGCACCCCTGAGCCAGCAGGGTGAGGGCAAGGGAGAAGGATCAGCAAGAGGTGCTGGGGGGGCAGGGTGAGCCTTGGTCATCCAAAGGCATTAGCACCCCAGGGCCTCTCAAGTAAACATTTGATCATACGTAAAACCTTTGCTTGCACCTCTTCCAATCAGACCTGCCACCACCAAAACTCTCCTCCTCTATGGAAATTCCAGAGCTACCTTTTCTACTGAGCCACGCTAAATAAAAGAGCTGGGACTTATTTCGCGGACTATTTGGCAACAATGACAACATTCAAGCTGGACAGCCAAAAATTCACAACTCCCCTTCGCCATGCCTGTCCTGGGCCCTTGCTGACCACCTCCACCTGGAATTCCATCCTCTCCTTCCCTCTCACCCCCAGGACCCGACTGTCCCATCCTGTGTGCACACATCATCCTCTGTAAAGATCATCTGAATGTACACATAGGATGTCAGTTTGCTTCTTGTAAGATAGCTAGTACTGATTATAAAGAAACCAACAATTCCAGATTGTCAGCTCCTCAAGAAGGGCCCTGAGTGGGGTGTCCAGGGAGCAGCAGTGAATGCCCCTTACCACCAGACACAAAGTCTGGCACTCAGGTGTTCTCTGAATGACTGACAGGTATCATTAGTAAGGTTTATAATTGAGCTAATACTTCCCACAATATTTTAATGTAAGCAAATGCACACAAAGAACTCTGCAAATAATGGAATGAATGGAGCAACAATATTCTCCACATTAAAGTCTCCAACTTTTATAATAGCTTTATTGATATATAATTCACATGCCATATAATTCACCCATTAAAGTGTCTGACTCAATGTGTTTATAATTGGGGTTGTGCAACAATCACCATGCTCTAATTTTAGGACATTTCTTCACCCCCAAAAGAAACCCATACCCATTAGCAGTCACTCCTCATATTCTCCTCTCTCCAATGCCTAGCAGCCACTAACCTACTTTCTGTCTCTATAGACTTGCCGATTCCAGACATCTCATATAAACTCAATCATATAATGATTTGGTGTCTTTTGTGTCTGGTTCTTTCACTCATAATGTTTTAAAAGTTCATCCATGTTGTAACATATGTCAGTACTATATTTCTTTATATTGCCAAGTAATATTTCATTGTATGGATAGACCACATTTTATCCATTCATCAGTTGATGGGCATTTGGATTGCTTCTACTTTTTAGCTATTATAAATAATACTTCTATGGACATTTGTGGACAGATTTTTACAGGGCTGTTTTCTATTATCCAGTATGTACCTAGGAGTAGAAATGATGGGTCAAATGGTAACTCTATGCTTAACATTTTGAGCAACTGCCAAACTGTTTCCAAAACAGCTACACCATTTTACATTCCCACCAGCAACGCATGAGGCATTCCAATTTCTCCACATCCTCACCAACACTTGT
Organism: Colobus angolensis palliatus; assembly: GCF_000951035.1. NCBI lineage: Eukaryota > Metazoa > Chordata > Mammalia > Primates > Cercopithecidae > Colobus > Colobus angolensis. Next base: position 2,633,632 of record NW_012116710.1, read on the forward strand.
TATTGTCTTTTTTATTTCAACCACCCATAGTAGGCGGATCTCACTGAGGTTCTGATTTTCATTTTCCTAATGATTAATGATGCTGAGCATATTTTTCTGCAATTGTTGGCCATTTATCTTCTTTGGAGAATTGTCTATTCAAATCCTTTGCCCATTTTTAAATAGGATTATCTGCCTTTGTATTGCTGCGTTGTAAGAGTTCTACACATATTCTTAATACAGGTCCCTTCTCAGACACATGATTTATAAAAAATATTTTCCCATTCTGTGAGTTGTGTTTTCCTTCAAATCTATTATTATAGTTACCTACAGCCTTCAGAGATACCAACTAGTAAACTTTACAGAAACCTAACCTTCATCTTACCTCTTTAACAAAGTTTATGAATTTGATTACAAATGTTCTTCTAAATGCCATTATTTTCCCATCCTGTATCTTGACAGGTCAGCCTATGCTGAAGCCCCAGCCATTGCTAAATACCCACCACCTACAGCTGAGTAGCAAACTCCTGGGTAATAAGTAACAGTGATATTTACCACTGACATTCTGGCATTTCAGAAATTCAATCTGTCTTCCCAATGCCTTATTTTAATGGTTTTTACAAAAAAAAAAAAAAATCATACTATTGCTAGATGGCAGAACCTAACGTGTGTTTGGCCTACCTATTTTCTTTAAAGCCATGCTGACAATGACTGTTAAAACCGCTCCCAGGCTAGAACGCCCCTCAATTGTTTCGGCCTCGACACAAGGTCAATGGGGACTAGAGTAATGAAGAAATAAAGCAAAACTGAAACATTTTAATTTGGGGTCTACAAGACTATATTAACTTCTAGCCAATTAAATGGATGAGTGGTTTGCAGCCACTGACATTTATATTTCATGATTAGTTCTCCAGGCCCCTTATTCTCTCTGTGCCATTAACTTTTAGGGTGTAGCTCTTTGTCAGTCTCACTTCAATCATGCTTTCGAAGGATTATAGAATTAGCAATTCCAGTTTTTATGGCACGAGCTCTGTCAAATCAGAGAGACAGATGTGAGCTCATGTAACTGAGAGGCTTCCATCTGCTGGACTGAGAACTGAAGCCTGGAAAGGCTCTTGTATTTCCTTTCTTACGCTTCCTTGGGCTGTTCCAGCTTGGAATTACCCATTTACTTACACACTTGGTATTTGAGCAAATATCTTAAATAGCTGAGGTATCAACCTTTCTTGTCAAAGGTGGATGGCTACTCACCATCCACCTTTTAGTTATGGATTCCTATGGTGGTGACAGAGGAGAAAATGATGTCACCTCATACATATCCAAATCCTGGCGTCTGCAGGAACCCACACCGAATCAAGTTCCCTCACTAAGTTAACAGGTTATCCACTGGAATCACATCAAGGCTCTGTCGACTGGCTGGAAGGAACAGAAGGAAGAGCCTATTGAATAGAAGCAGCAAAGGATTTTATTTTCAGCAGAGTTAAAATTAGGTGTTGTATACTAAAGAGAAATTAGTCATCCTTTGGTATATATACTCAGGGGATTGGGTCCAGGAATCCCACCGATGCCAAAATCCACACATACCCAAGTCTCAAAGTCCACTCATAGGAGAAGCTGGCCCTCTATACACATGGGTTTCACATCCTGCAGTATTTTCTGTCTCCAAATGGTTGGAAAAAATCCTGAGTCGAAGTGGACCCTCAAAGTTCAGATGGTATTGTTCGAGGGTCAGCTGTATATTCTTTCTCTCAGGATTTTCTGTAAGTTGGGAATGCTGAAAATTTCTACAACTATCTAGGTGTAACTGTCTGCATGTGACCAATGTATTTCTGAAAATTAGATAGTAAATTAAGTCTGGTCATGATTTAAAGGCTCTACTGAGCTCCTATGTAAAGCAAAAGTGGTTCTCAGTTTAATTTCACCAACCTGTGGAAATTTTTTTTTTTTTTTTGAGTCAGGATCTGTCATCTAGGTTGGAGTGCAGTGGTGCCATCATGATTCATTGCAACCTCAACCTCCCAGGCTCAAGTGATCCTCCCACCTCAGCCTCCCGAGTAGATGGGACTACAAGTGCCCTCCACCACGCTTGGTTAATTTTTTGTAGTTGTTGTAGAGATGGGGTTTCACCATGTTGCCCAGGATGGTCTCGAAGTCCTGGGCTCAAGTGATCCTCTCACCTCTGTCTCCCAAAGTGCTGGGATTACAGGCATGAGCCACGGCACCAGGGCAAATTTTCCTTATTGTTTTTCATCCAGCCACTCCTATTTCACTGTCTAGTACAATGCTTTCCAAAGTGAGTTCCTGGATGACCTATGTCAGAATCACCTAAGAGACTTACTTAGAACGCATATTCCTGGGCCTGGCTCCAGTCCTAACAGAAAGTTGTCCAGGAACCCCCAAGATATGTAATTTTAGCATGCCCCACAGAGGTGTCTCTTCTCATGCCTCTTCCACTTTCACAACTGATCAATACCAAGATCAGCCAATACCACATCAGACATTTCTAAGGACATGTCAGCAGTGACGTGGCACAAGGAAGAACTGATGACGTATCTCAGTGCTCACAACCACTCAGGAAATGCTTGATGAACGAGTTTCAGAAAGCAAGATTTAGGCCGTCCTGGTTACCACCTGCCAACACTAACACGTGAAACAGCTCAAGACCAGCTTTAGGAGGGCTCACCTCTATTTTCAAACAACGGCGTATTTCTCTAATTTTTTTTTGTGATGTTTGCCTCTTTAGAGATCACGGACTTCATTAAGTGACCCTCCCATGCCTCAGTTTCCCCATATGGAAAATAGCTATACTATCTGCTGCCTTCTATTCCTATAAGGCATACAGTCCTATACTTCCTATTTGTCTTTTGCACAACAAAACAACTCATTCCCCAAAAGCTTTGAATTAGGCCTGCAAAGATAGTCCTTAACTAGCAATCTATAAGTTTCTCAAAGTCTAGAAAAATGAAAGGGGCAAGGACGGAAACAAAAAGAACCTTAGGCTTAACTGTACCAGCTAGTCTCAACTTGATCCGAAGGAACACTGCTAGCATTCTCTCAGCTAGCTTCTCATGATTACATTTAAAACCACCACAAAGCCACCATGATCACGCTCTGAGAGGCTGTCGCAGGTCAATAGAGGGATGGGGTAGGAACAGCTCAACATAACTGACAATGCTCTTTAGGGGATCTGAGGATCTGCCTTCTCAAACATCTCATTTCGCTTCATCAATATTTACAAAATATTTGCAAAAGAAGAAATAAGGCAATGAACATGTCCAGAAAGAATCACATGCTAACTTCTAAAGGTTTTTCTCTCCAAAAATTTAGCAGTGCCAGAGGCTTGTTCTTTTGTCCCAGATTGTTTTTCAAGGGCTACCTCATGACAGAATGGATCACTCATAGTAACTACATGTTAGCATTTGTGTCACATAATTCATCTCTGGCAGTCCACTTCTTTTAAATCCTAAGAGTAGGCTTCCTAAATAGTATTGCTAGCATTTGGCATCTTATCTGACTCTGTGACAACAAAACTCTACAACACGTAGTTTATAATTCATTATGGTTTCAGCTGAGTGACATTTGGTTCTAAAGTCTTTGGAAGTACAGGTTTGAAAATGCCAAATTTTATCTATATCCCTATCTATAGCTCCATCTGAAATCAGAGAGATTACCAAACAGAAAATGTCACTCAGATTCTAAAAATAAACCATGCTACTGCTCCACACAGGTTATACCAGAGGGTTAGGACCATGACATTTTGCTGGGGTTCAAGTGCAAATCAACAAACAAAATGCCATGTTTTTCTCTTCCTTTTTCATAGCTTAAGATTAGTGAAGAAGGCATTGTAGTCTGTATAACTGCTCAAACCAACCTTTATCCAGGAGCTAGTACTGCTTCTTTAAAAACTTTTTTTTTGGTAAATAAAATGTGGTACAGTCATACAAGGAACTACTATTCAGCAATAAAAAGGAATGAAGTAACAAAAGACCAAATATTGTATTATTTCATTTATATGAAATGCCCAGAATAAGCAGATCTATATAGAGACAGAAAGTAGATCTGTGGCTGCCAGGGACCAGGAGGACGGGGGAATGGAGAGTGAAATGGGTCAAGGTTTCTTTTGGGAGTGATGAAAATGTTCTAAACTTCGATCATAGTAATAACTGTACAACTCTGTGAATATATTAAGTACCATTAAATTTTATACTTTAAATGAATGAATTACATGGTATATGAATTATATCTCAGCAAAGCTGTTAAAAATATTCACTTAAAAAAAGAAACTATCATCTTTTAAAAGCTATAGCAGAAACAGAGCCAACATTGGAGAAAGTAAATATGGTGGTTTTTCATCTTTCCAAGAATCTCCACGAGCCCTGGGCATTGCAAAAATTAGTCAAGCAACTGTCACTACTGCAGTGGTAACCAAATACGGAAGCTGAATCAAATACGGAAAGGAAATTATTTTGAACTCAAAGACATAACCTTTCCAAAAAAATACACTGCACGCACACAAACAGACCACACAAAGTCAAAAAAAAACAAGTACCTGTGTGAGTGGAAATGTATCCAAGTGCCACTCTTTTCTTGAAGTCTTTCATTCTCCTCTTGTTACTTCAAAGATAAGCTCTGGATGGGCAGGCACTAAGTTGTTTTGGTTTTTTCTCATGACACAAAAGATCTGGCAGAGCTGGAGATTTCATTACTTATAAAGGCAGTAATATTTGAAGGTACCATGAATATTCCCTGAACAGTGCTCTAAACACATTGTGGTGGCTAAGAGCTATGGTTATCCCACCTCTTCAATGAGAATGGGGCATTCATTCTACAGAAAGCCACTTACAGACAAAATGGGTATCACATCATCCATAAAATGAAGAACAGTTGGCTGAAACTTCCCAAACAGCCAGTTACTCCATGTGATATAAATGGGTTTGCAAAGCTGAACAAAGGAAGACAAAGACTAGGAAGGCAAAGCCAGTCTTCCTAGCATGATAACCAAAATTGTCTCAGCCTTTAAAGTAAGGGTTCTAGGATCTCAAATCACATGCACGATACAGAGAAGTGCTAATGGTAGAGGGGATGCACAAGAGATGGTAGATGTCTTGCCCTCAAGGAATTTGTACTTTAGATGGGGTGGCTGGGGCAGGGGGTCAGTGAAACTGGATTATTTATTTTTTGGCAAACATGCAAATGAGTGTTATCACTTAAAAGTAGTCATACTAGAATGACCTGACCCTATTCCAAATAAAATTGCCACTGATTAAAAGGCATTTTCAAACTCCACTTGTGAAACTGGCTTCAGAATGACACAGAAAAAACTAGCTCTTCACTTTATAGGCATAGTTACATAGAAGAGTGGCAAGGAGTAAGCACTGTGTTTTACACACACACACACACACACACACACTGTTTTTTTTTTTTCTCTATCTTGGTTTTTAAATTACTGGCCACTGTTTAGAAAACCATCAATGTGCCCGGGCACAGTGGCTCACGCCTATAATCCCAGCACTCTGGGAGGCCGAGGCAGTTGGATCACCTAAGGTCAGGAATTCGAGACCAGCCTGGTCAACATAGTGAAACCCTGTCTCTACTAAAAAAACAAAAATTTGCTGGGCGTGGGTTAGCCAGGTGTGGTGGCAGGTGCCTGTAATCCCAGCTATCCAGGAGGCTGAGGGAGGTGAATCACTTGAGTTTGACCCAGGAGGCAGAGGTTGCAGTGAGCTGAGATGGTACCACTGCACTCCAGCCTGGGTGACAAGAGTGAAACTTCGTCTCAAAATAAATAAATAAATAAAAATCAATGTTCTGAGAATAGGATCATCATCACAGTATTAGGTTAAATGTGTAATTTTCCAAGGTAACTATTTTGAAGACAGGCTTCAACACTTTACCTATTTAGATGTGTAGGTTGTTACGTTTGTTTGCTTTTCATCAGTCACATTTACATTAAAGACAATAAAATACAAGGTGATATAACTGCCAAATGTATATTATAGACTATAAACTCAACAGAAATTCAAAAGAGGATGATATAAACGTATCACACATTGAAAGAAGACAAAGCATCTTGTTAGGCATTGACACTTTAAAGGGTTAAAGTACAAAAGTTACTTTAGATAGGAGGAATAAATTCTGCCGTTCTAGTGCATAGGAGGATTACTATGGTTAACAGTAAAATATTGCATATTCTAAAATAGCTATATGAGAGGCTTTTGAAGGCCCTCACCACAAATAAATGATAAGGTAATGAATACAAGAACTACCCTGACTGAATCATTATACAGCATAAATATGTATTGAAACATCGAATTGGCCCAGCGCGGTGGGGCTCATGCCTGTAATCCCAGCACTTTGGGAGGCCGAGGTGGGCGGATCACCTGAGGTTGGGAATTCAAGATCTGCCTAACCAAAATGGAGAAACCCTGTCTCTACTAAAAATACAAAATTGGCCGGGCATGGTGGTGCACGCCTGTGATCCCAGCTACTTGGGAGGCTGAGGCAGGAGAACTGCTTGAACCCGGGAGGCGGAGGTTGCAGTGAGCCGAGATCGCGCCATTGTACTCCAGCCTGAGCAACAAGATGAAACTCGGTCTCAAAAAAAAAAAAGAAAAGAAACATCAAATTGTACCCTAGAAATAGATACAATGTGTCGACTAAAAAGTAAATTTATCAAAAAACGTTTAAATGTTTTCCCAAAAAAGAAAAGTTAATAAGCATTAAAAAATTAATCAATCTCGGCTGGGCGCGGTTGCTCACGCCTGTAATCCCAGCACTTTGGGAGGCCAACGCGGGCAGATTACGAGGTCAGGAGATTGAGACCATCCTGGCTAACACGGTGAAACCCCGTCTCTACTAAAAATACAAAAAATTAGCCGGACGCGGTGGCGGGCGCCTGTAGTAGCGGGCGCCTCAGCTACTGGGGAGGCTGAGGCAGGAGAATGGCGCCATATCGCGCCACTGCACTCCAGCCTGGGCCACAGGGCAAGACTCCGTCTCAAAAAAAGAAAAAGAGAAATCAATCTCACCGCTAATAACTTTAAATTTAAATATGAGATACTACTTTGGACCAAACAATTGCCAAAGAGTTTGGGGAAAGTATGCTGATTAGCATGCAGTAAAATAGGCACTTCCATAATCCATTAAGACCTTTCAAATATAGGAAATATCCTTAATGACCAACTACAGAGAGGTGTTTGCATAAATGATGCCACAGCTTTAGGAATAATAAGCAGACATTAATGGTTTTTTTGTAGAATTTCAAAACCACAGTCAATTTTCACAATACTGAACTAAATAAAATTCAGAATATAAAATTTTAAGCACACTATGATTTTGGTTGTGTTAAATTATATATACTCAGGACAAAAGACTGAAATCAATAGTGCAATATGGTTTTTTCTGGGGTGTGGCCAATCTTTTCCTATTCTTTATACATGTCTGTGGTTTTAAAATTTTCTACAATTCTCTGTATTTCTTTGGTATTCAAAAAGAAAAGCAGACAATAAGAAGAGATATTCTTCCCAAAACATGTAGATTAAAAAAACAAAAAAAAAGGTTAAGGTCCAATTCCTGCCTATAAAATCTTCCAGGTAAAGTTTCATAAAAGGAGGTTGGGCTACACCTTGAAAGATACATAGAATCCACATAGCTGGGGCGGGGCTTGGTGGTTCCTGCCTGTAAACCCAGCACTTTGGGAGGCAGAGGTGGGTGGTTCACCTGACATCAGGAGTTCAAGACCAGCCTGGCCAACACAGTGAAACTAAAAATACAAAAAATTAGCTGGGTGTGGTGGCACACGCCTGTAATCCCACCTACTTGGGAGGCTGAGGTAGGAGAATCACTTGAACGTGGGAGGCAGAGGTGGAGGTTGCAGTGAGCTGAGATCGCTGCACTCTAGCCTGGACTACAGAGCGAGACCCGTCTCAAAAAGAAAAAAAAAAGAATCCACAAAGCTGGAAAGGAGTAGAAAGGGCATTCCAAATGGAAGAAAAACTAAAAGCATCTAAAGAGGGAATGGTTGGCAAACCAGAAGATAAATCAAATTGGAGCTAAGAGAGCTTAATCTTTGAGCTTTATTTTAACAGGCCAGTGGTTGGATGAATCACTACCAAATAAGAAATAAAGCAAAGCTACACTAAGCTAAAGGAAAGTGTTCTCAAAAAAGAGTCTTCTGTGCCACGTTGGTGTTTTTTCACATCCCTCAATCTGGCTGCCTGCTGGTTTCCATGGCTTAGATTTACCCATTTGGAAAAACAACCCCTCCCCGACAATACCAAAATCACTACCTCTGCCATGAAATTAGGCAAGAAATATACATACTCCAACCTCTAATTTAGACGATAAACTTGCCAAAAGTACGGAATATATCTTTTTTTCACATAGTACCAATCAACAGTGTCATGATAGGCATTCCAATAAGTAATGAATTACAAGTTAACAATAAGCAACACCTTAATACTGTCCATAAATCCCCACCAGAACTGAAACTTTAAAAGCTGGCAATATCAATTATTGGTAAAGATGTAGAGTTCCTGGCCAGGCGTGGCGGCTCATATCTGTAACCCCAGCACTTTGGGAGGCCGAGGCAGGTGGATCACCTGAAGTCAGGAGTTCGAGACCAGCCTGTCCAACATGGTGTGACCCCAGCTCTACTAAAAATACAAAAAAATTAGCCGGGCGTGGTGGCGGGCGCCTGTAATCCCAGCTACTGGGGAGAGTGAGAGAGGAGAATCACTTGAACCCAGGAGGCGGAGGTTGCAGTGAGCCGAGATCATACCACTACACTCCAGTCTGGGCAACAAGAGTGAAACTCCATCTCAAAAATAAAAAATAAATAAATAAAGATGTAGAGTTCCTGAAATGCTTATACACTGCTGGTAGAAGAATAAGATGTTATAATCACTTTGGAAAACAGTTGTGCAGTTTCTTAAAAAGTTAAACATACCCAATAATCCAGCAATTCTACTCCTAAGTATTTACCCAAAAGAAATGACCACATATGTCCACAAAAAGCTTGCATAAAAATATTCAGAGATTGTACAACGAAGTGTACATCTTAAAATGGTTAAAATCATACGTTTTATGTTATATATATATATATGACCACAATAAACAATTCTGAGCAACTTCATTCATTACAGTTCAAAACCGGAAACTTAAAACATCATCCATTAAGTTTAGAAGAGATAAGCAAATTGTGGTATACTCATAAGACGACAATGCCAAAGAACAAACCACTCCAACAGCATGCATGAATCTCAGAAACACTATGTTCGGCACAAGAAGCTGGATCCAAATTACTTTACATGACGTTCAAGACCAGGCCAACCTAATCTATGACTACAGAAGCCAAAACATTGGTTCTCTTTGGGGGATGTGCGTAATGACTGGTAAGGAAGCTCGAGGAGGCTCAGGGGTGATAAGAATGTTCTCCCTCTTGATCTGGGTAGTCAGCCCAAATCAAAAAGACTGTTAACAATAAATACAGAATAATGGAGGCCACAGTTTAGACAGCCTAAGGTCAACCACTCATAACCAAAACTTAAGTCATCCTGATTTCCCCAAACACTAAACCTAAATATAAAAGAAACACAAATCTGAGTTTTTTTGTCCTTATCAGTAGATAAGGACAAAAATAAGGTTTGATAAGGATCAAACCCATCAGCTAACAACAAATCAGCTTGAACAGATGTCTGACTTCAGGATATATACATAACAGCCATTCACGAGAAAGGTCAAATCATTCCTCCTTTATGCTCTAAACTGCACTGTAACTGCTGTAAAACTGAGACTGTGACATTTTTGGGTTTGAGGTCTCCCAGTCCATGAACTCTCCTCTTGTACGTATGGGAAACACTTAAAAATCTAACTTGATCTAATTTTATGTTTGACAAAACATAGGGGAAAAAATTCACGAAGCTATACCCTTAGGAGTTCATCATAATTAATTATGCCTCAACAAAAATAAAGGAAGAAAACATAACAGGTGGAAAACCCCAGTCCATTATCCCAGTTAAGCCCAAGGTTTGCATTTTATCTAGCCCTCGCTAAGTACTCCACTATCATGAGGTCAGAGCTCATAATCAGAAATCCCCCTTGGAGTGCTGTAGTGTCTGTCCTATTCAGGGCAGCATTAGGTCTGACCAGAGAATTTTCAGAACATACAACTAATCCATCAACTTCTTAAGCCTTTTAAAATTCACTGAACTTGGCCGGGCGCAGTGGCTCACAACTGTCATCCCAGCACTTTGGGCAGGCAGATTGCCTGAGGTCAGGAGTTCAAGACCAGTCCAGACAACACCGTGAAATCCCGTCTTACTAAAAATACAAAAATCAGCCGTATGTGGTGGCACACACCTGTAGTCCTAGCTACTTGGGAGGCTGAGGCAGGAGAATGGCTTGAACCCAGGAGGCGGAGGTTGCAATGAGCCGAGATCGTGCCACTGCACTCCCGCCTGGGAGACAGAGCAACACTGTGTCTCAAAAATAAATAAATAAAAATAAAATTCACTGAATTTAAAAATCTTGCACATATTTCATTCCTATTAAGACCCAAGACGAACCATTTAATCTTTCTTTTTAAAAAAGGCTAATAATACTTCAATAATTGCTAGTTCCCAGTATAGCGACAGATACAATGGAGTGAGGCAGTCCAACTCTCTGGCCATAGTTAACAGACCAAGGAAAAAAAATCCCACACTCGTAAGATTCCAAAGAAATTTTCTACAGGTTTCCTTAATGTACTTTAAAATCCTTCACAAGACCATGGGGAAAATAAATCATCCTCTCAAATTTATATTCTGAAGTTTGAAAATAAAAGCAGTTCCTTTTCATGTTTGGATATAGTCACTCTGAACAGTAAATCAACTAACAGACATCAACCTGGCATAAGACTCTTCATAACCTGTAATTATCTTCTTTATTTACCTGTTGCTCATCTGTCTCCCCTGCTGGAATATACACTCCATAAAGTCAGAGATCTTGCTGTCTGTTTTGCTAGCAGCCATATCCCCAGCATATAAAACAGTTCCTGGCACATAATGGATATTAAATATTTTCCCATCAGTGATCAGTTCATTTAGCAGACTGTCCAAAGTCAAGTAACCAGAAAGCAAGACGAACAAGGGCAGCTCTCTGTAATCAAGCAGCCAACTTCAAAAGTTTTCCTACAGAATCTAAGTCCTAAAGATTTTTTCTTTCTCTCTTCCCCTCTTATTAATATTCCTCCTTTTTCCAGCTATCTTTCCTGCCTCTAAGAATTAAGAAACTCACTTGTATCACCAACTAGCTGAGTATCCTTGGGCTAGTCACACAATTGCAATGTTTATCTTTAGTGAAAAGACACTAGAGTAGATTCATTCATAAGGTGACAACACTTGCCTGGTGTGAAGAACGAGGAGTTGCAAGACAAAATCCTAGCCCTCCCAGAAATTAGAGTAAGCCAGAGGAGGGAGGTAACACAGCAAGATAAATTCCATGGCAGAAATATGCCAGTATGCCATGAAAATACAAATACCTAATCCCTCCAAGAAGGCAGAGGAGGGCCGGGAGGGGTGGCTCATGCCTGTAATCCCGGCACTTTGGGAGGCTGAGGCGGGCAGATCACGAGGTCAGGAGATCGAGACCATCCTGGTCAACACGGTGAAACCCCATCTCTACTAAAAATACAAAAAATTAGCTGGGCGTGGTGGGGGGCACCTGTAGTCCCAGCGACTCAAGAGGCTGAGGCAGGAGAATCACTTGAACCTGGGAGGCAGAGGTTGCAGTGAGCCAAGATCACACCACTGCACTCCAGCCTGGTAACGGAGCAAGACACTGTCTCAAAAAAAAAAAAAAAAAGAAGAAAAGAAGGCAGAGGAGAGGAAGGTCACTTTCCAGAAGAAGCCCTTGCCCTTGACGGACTAATAGAAGCCACGAGAAAGGAGCAGGGAGATTTCAGATAGAGGCAGAAAGGCTTACTCGCAGGAAGTAGTTTCACATTATGTGGACTGCAGGGTGTGAGGGAACATGGAAAGTAAGGCTGAAGAGGTAAGCAATGATATTCTAGTAATATTACAGATGCAAACCTAGAAGGAGATGAGATTAGAGGCAGGGAGCAGTTTAGAGATTATTTTAGCAATTAAGAGGAAAACTAACGGAGACCTAGTAAGAGAGGAGTTCCTAAGACCTCTTCAACCTATTCTACCCTTTGCCCCTAGGTGACCATGTTCACTCAAAGCTTCAAGTATTCTCTATCCAATATCTCCAGCAGCAGCCTCTCCTGAGCTCTAGAACCATATACCCAATTTTCTAACATTTCTCTCTTCTTAGAAATCTCAAAGAGCCTTCAAACTCAACACAGCCAAAGCTAAGCCTATGATCTCACCCCAGAAACTAGTCCTCTTCCTGTGTTTCCTGTCTCTGCAGATGGCAGCACCACCCATCCGCTTGTACGAGCTGGAAACCTGGGAGGCACCCTTAGTGTCGCCTATGTCCTCTCCCTCATCCGCTGTTCAACCCATCACCAAGCCCTGCCAGGCTCCTCCCTAAGGATCTCACACATCTATCCACTGCTCTCCTCTGTGGCCACTGCCAGAATTTGGCTCACCCCTATCTCTTGCCTAAGCCAGTGCAACAGGTTCACATCCTCTCCTATTACTATTTCATCTCTTATTCCCTTCCAGTCCATTCTCAAACTGCAACAAAAGTTTGTTTTTAGTGCTCATCAGCCTGCACACCCTTTTATGCCCGCCTACTCACCCCCAGGAGCTCCATCAAGCCCCTGTTGATTGGCATTGCTCACCATATGTGCACCAGCACCTTATTCCTGAAGGAATCTTATTCCAGGTTTTTGTTTTTTTTTTCTTTTGAGACCGAATCTCACTGTGTTGCCCAAGCCAGAGTGTGGTGGGGCGATCTCGGCTCACTGCAACCTCCGCCTCCCGGGGTTCAAGTGATTCTCCTGCCTCAGTCTCCCGAGCATCTGGGATTACAGGCATGCACCAGCATGCTCAACTAATTTTTATATTTTTAGTAGAGGCGGGGTTTCACCACATTGGCCAGGCTAGTCTCAAACTCCTGAGCTCAGCAATCTGCCTGCCTCAGTCTCCCAAAGTGCTGGGATTACAGGCATGAGCAACCACCCCTGGCCAGGACTCAGTACTTGAGCAAAGGGAGGCAAGAATTTAAGAATTTGGAAAAAGTCAGTACTGCGTGGCATAAAGAGATTAAGGTAAAGACTAAAAAAGATTGAACTTGCCACTAGGATGTCATTTAGTGACCATATCTGAAACAAATTCAAATGAGTTGTTGGAGCAGAAATCAGAGGACAGCAGATTAAGAGGGAAAGGGCAGAAAGGGAGCAGAGGTGAGTTGGCCTTCTTCCAAAAGCGTGGATGGCAAGGACCATACAGTCTAATGGCTGGAACAAACACAAGATTTAGGGAAGGGTTTGTTTTTGTTTTAAAGTTGGGAGAGACTTGGATAGAAGCACATGATGAAGAGAAAGAAGCAGGAGAGGAAGAGGAGGGTATCAGAACAGAAAGAGATCTGTGAGCACCAACAGAACAAACTGCCTTCATTGCCCCTGAAGGAAGGAACATGAATGGTGATGAATTCAGAAGAGCTTGCAGGCAGGGAAGCAACATGTGGTTCTTTTAGTTTCTCCTTAAAGGAGATGTAGAGCGGATTCTTCCAGCTCTACAAGAAGGTCCTCTCCTACTCACTCTATCTTTACTGGACAAAATATAGAACCAAATACTATATGTACTGTATCAAACACCAAGAGCGCAATGCTTGATGTCCACTGTGAGTTCTGGAACTTTACCTTGTCCCCTACCAGTATCAGCCCTCTTTTATTGGTACGAAGCCTCTAATAGAAAAAAGTCTCCCAGCCTGGTCTCCAGAAACTGGTGGTAACTGCTCCGAATTTCGAATTCAGCAGAGCTGTGCTAGAAAACTGCACATAAGGTTTATACTGAGAATGACAGCTATTTTCCATTCCCTTTACCCTCTACTCAGTAGAACTTAAAGCCTGGCACAGCTTCTATTACATATTCCTTAAAAAGTGAACCAGATCATTCTCGTGGGTGATTTTAAGCATTAGCAAAGAGGTCATAACTTTTCAGCAGGAAAATAAAACAAAGGTTCTTTCTGGGGTCAGCCAATAGCTTATCAGTGGCTCATCAGAAAAACAATAGTTTAAAAAGACTTGCCTAGTAAGAAGGGAAGAAAATGGAAAAATAAAAAAAAAAAACAACGGCTGACATTAAACTAAAATTTTAAATTAATCTCTTGTCACTGTAATAGTAGTGTGCCACATAATGGAAGATGCGTTTATTTTCAAAGGGGAAAATGTCCAGAAACTTGCACTCATCACTCTGTTAACTGTTATCAGGGAAGAAGTATAGAGTCTTCCAGCTGGATTATGGGTAGTGTAAACAACTTTGCTAAATTGCTTGGCAGAGCACATCTGCATCAAACCATTAAAGTCTGGAATTCACTCTATTAAAATCAAATCATTAGCCAAGAAGAATTAACAGTCAACTATTTTCATGCAAAACAGATATAAAATAAAAATCAAGAGCAATACATGAGTAATTCTTTTTCATTCACAATTTTAGATGGTGCATAATGCAGAGTATTGTTTCAGAAACGTGCTGCTCTGTAACAGCCATCTCTACACAATATAGGGTACTGTTTGGATACTGGAGCAATTTAAGCTTTTTCTATGTATCCAAAAGTCCCTGGATTAAGATCCAAAGAAACCTGGCTCAGCAACAAAGTTGACTTGTAACATGTCTCAGCCTTTAAGCAAATTGCTTATTAATGCAGAAAGAAAGTTGCTGTTCAGACCCTAAGTAAGCTATCTATCTCCAGAAGTGTCCCCCACGTTGCATTCTCCAAAACTGTGCAGAATTTTCTCCTAATTTTCCATTACACCATGGATGGTGGGAGGGCTTCAACAGGTGGTGAAGAATGTGAACAAAACACTAACTGAAAAAAAAAAAGTTCTTCCCAAAGTATCACCAACTCTGTTTAATAAACAGTGGAGCTGCAGATGAATGAGAAGGGAGGCTAGGACATATATTATCTGTATATAATGTCTGTATATCCCACAGCCAAGAGTTCTCACACTTGAAGAGATACTGGCTTCACATGGAAAAAAAAAAAAAAAAACCTCGCAGGATGTCTGTACTACTACTACTTTAAAAGATCTCACAAAAAAAGATACAAAAGAAGGCATACAGGAATCCCATTATACAGGGTTAAAAAAAAAAAAGCTAGAATTTGTTTAGAATTATACACATGGTAGTAAAGGTATAAAGAAAAGCAAGGTACAATTGTGGTGATCTCTTGGGGTTGGGAGGGATCTGATCAAAAGATAATACCTGGAAGGGGCAATTCACTATTTCTTGACCTGGCCATCATCACCGGGTTGTTCATTTCTCTAAACATAAAAAACACATTTTTATGCACTTTTCTGTATGTATATTTTGTTATAAAACATGATGAGAGATCAATCCCTAATACATTCCTTAGTAGAGTATAGGCATTCCATAAATGTTTAATAACAGAATGGATTTGGGATAACAAAATGGTACTAGTACTAAGTTTTCTGTAATCACTTGCTAAATATATTTCAGTTTGTCATGTTTACAGACTTTGCAAACAAAAGAGTGAAATGTTAAGAGTTTGGAAAGACCCTATGCATAGCAACACATTAAAGAGGACTTTTAATAGGTTTTCTATTTTATTTAGAGTAAATAAACATTCTTTCAACTAGTCATGATTCACATGGATAGGATTAAAACATATTCTATACATACCTTGAAATTAAAACAATCTACAGAATTTAAAAAAATGCAAAAAAAGGCAAGATAGCAAAGCAACATGACAAAAATAATTCCTTCAAACTTACAGAACATGTAACATTCAGAAAGGAAAAAAGAGAGCAAATGAAGAAAGCAATATCATTTTCAGGCCCTGCTTTTAAAAATAAGCAGTCATGGTTAGGATTTTGTTGAGAAGTCAGGGGGTGGAAAATGACACATGAGTTCATTAAAAAATAAAAGATGGAGAGAAACCTGTTTTGGACTACAAATGTGTTGCAGAGTAAGTCTTTTTTTTTTTTTTTTTTTGAGACGGAGTCTCGCTCTGTCGCCCAGGCTGGAGTGCTGTGGCCGGATCTCAGCTCACTGCAAGCTCTGCCTCCCGGGTTCACACCGTTCTCCTGCCTCAGCCTCCTGAGTAGCTGGGACTACAGGCGCCCGCCACCTCGCCCGGCTAGTTTTTTTTGTATTTTTTAGTCGAGACGGGGTTTCACCATGTTAGCCAGGATGGTCTCGATCTCCTGACCTCGTGATCCACCCGTCTCGGCCTCCCAGAGTGCTGGGATTACAGGCTTGAGCCACCGTGCCCTGCCATGTAAGTCTTAAAAAATAGTTGCCATGAGCTTAACTGTGCAATAATAAATACCACTAAATAGAAACCGCCACTGAATAAACGTCAGATACTTTGAGATGACAAAGATCGCCAGAAACATTCCCTGGTCCAACTGTTTTTATATATTTGTGTACCCGCGTAAGTGCTAAATCTGGATCTAATTTCTTCCTGAAAAAATCCAGTTTTCTGCAACATCCTCACAGGGAGAACTAAACTATATTGAGAAGTTTGGAATCGCCTCACTTGCCAAGGAGGACTGCTTTCTATCTTTACCGCATGTTTTAAAAAATCTTCACAGCAACACATCCAGGCACCCTAGGAATACAAGGCCACGCAGACAATAGGGAAGGAAGGAAGGAGGGAGGAAGACAAACCTGGCCTCCAGAAGGAGCAAGTGTAGGCTCCAAGAGATAAACAGCCAAGTACAATAATCTTTCAAGAAGGGGGCTGAGAAACAAGGGTGGGAGCTGGAAGGAAGGAGGGTTATAATCACATCTTACTTCACAAACTGTAATTAGGAGAAAGACAGCAGCCACGCCAGCTCTCTCGCAGCGCTCCTGGGCTCACCTGGGCATGTTTTACTACTCAAGCTCCTCCTAGTTTCTTTCTCTCTCTGTCTCCCTCTTCCTCCCTAGCCCCCACCTGCCCCCACTGCCTATCCTTTCCTGCAAGTAAAAAGCTAAAGTAAAATGACTTTCCACAGCAAAACAGTTACAGATGTTCTACCTCAGAACACATCCCAGATCAAGAGCTCGTCACTTGATATGCAGGGCTGGGGACCAGGAGAGGGTATGAAATGGCCCTGTGCTGTGGCCTTTTCACCTACCCAAGCCTCCTAAGTTTCCTGATGCCTGAGCTCATTAGACAAAGAACAATGAAGCCAGGACTCCACTCAACCACTGGTGGTTAGACTGGCGGACACCAAAAGATCACAAGGGTCTCAGTGAACTCAGCAACTCTCCAGTGTGCGTCTTCCCTTCCATTCCAGAAAATTAACTTAAAAGTTGCCTGTGATGAAACAAGGAATAACTGTGTTTAAAACAATGAACCGTTCTAAAACGTGAAGTCGGAATAATTCGCTCTTAAGCTTTGAGAGGATCACAAATGCAATGTATTCCTACTTTCTCCCAATATAAATCACGCTATTAAATTAAAAGGAGAGAATTCTTCCACCAAATTACACACTAATGGCTCTTAACCCATAATTAAAGTATTGCTACCAGCAGTGTAAAGCCCCAGCCAGCCAGGGCACGTTTGGCAGGCCCAGATCTCAGCCCCAGGGATGATGTCAGTGCAGCGACAGCCATCTTGAGGAAAGCCAGTAGTCTAACCTGTCCCTATCCCTATCCCTGCTCCCTGGGGACTGGCTCTGGGGCTGGCACCCACGCAGGCCTCCTCCTCTGCACAGGCAGACAAAAGGAAAGCAAGACCAGTGCCAGAGCAACACAAAGAGCACCTTCCAGCGAGGCTGCTCACTCAGAGGTGTCTCACCTACCCTTTCCCCAACATCACAACAGCCTGGGAATTTGGACCAGCAACTGGCTTCAGAGCAAGGAGAAGTGGGAGAGGCTCGACTGTGCACTGTAATCCAGGGTGTTATCCTCGTGTTAGGCTGTGAGGGCACCCAGGACAGGGCATGACCCTAACATCACGGAGCTAATGAGGAGATAAGACATGAAATAAGCTGGGCGCAGTGGCTCACGCCTGTAATCCTAGCACTTTGGGAGGCCAAGGCAGGCAGATCACCTGAGGTCAGGAGTTTGAGATCAGCCTGGCCAACATGGTGAAACCCCATCTCTACTAAAAATACAAAAAGTATCTGGTCATGGTGCAGGGCACCTGTAATCCCAGCTACTAGGGAGGCTGAGGCAGGAGAATCACTAGAACCCGGGAGGCAGAGGTTGCAGTGAGTGGAGATGGCGTCACTGCACTCTAGTCTGGGCAACAGAGCAAGACTCTGTCTCAAAAAAAAGACATGAAATAATTCTGGAGAGGCAGTACGGCATAGGAGATTCATAGAAGAGTCAAAATTCAATTCAATCCTGCCACAAACTTTCTAAATAAACTTTCTGAAAAAGAGTTTACCTCTCTGAGCCTCACTTTCCTTGGTGAAAACAAGGCAAAGGTATTAGATGATGTCTGAGGCCCTGGATAGCTCTGCAATAATTAGATAATTAGAGAATACAAGGCAGTATATAATCAAGTGTTAAATTATACAGTAGCAACTACAGCTGCCATTGAGAGATTGCACTGATTTTTTTTGAGTCAGCCTTCATTCTAAACCACTTCCTGAGAGCCCACTCAGACCCTGTGCTAGGATTCAGGGATGCAATGGTCACCAAGAGAGAATGCTTTGCCTTCATGAAGCTTTTGCCAGTCCAGCAAGGTATTCTCAGGTGTTCAGAGGAGGGAAAAAAAATGAGGGCTGGGGTTGGCCTGTGACCTTTTCATGGAGACAGAGGCAAAACTGGGCTTCAAGTGGGTATCATTTGAGTATTCAGTGGGGTGATGAATGATGCAGTGGTTAACTGCTGAGTATGGTAGTAATAAGCCATGAGGTTCTGAACACATTAGCACAAGCACAGTTCTGCTAATCTGCTCATCATTAGTGAAGGTAATTAGTTAGCTCCCAGAAGTTAGCCAGACTTCGATTCTTCCGGCCCTCTGCCTAACTTCTCCTTCTCCCACCCCAAACCTGCTAATTGTGGTTAACTTTTTCCCTTTATTCTCTTTTCAATTATTCTTGCAGACAACTATGGTGGAGGGCAGGAGCCAGGAAGCAGTTACCAAGGAGGGAGTCCACATCTAAGCAATATGGAGTCAGTCAGGAAGGAAGACCTTGTATGCTATAAGGTAAACAACTAAAAAGATCTATTTGCGTATTAAGTCACAAGAGAGATTTAAGAAAGATGGCACAGGCTGAGTGCAGTGGCTCACGCCTGTAATTCCAGCACTTTGGGAGGCTGAGGCGGGTGGATCACCTGAGGTCAGGAGTTCGAAACCAGCCTGGCCAACATGGTGAAACCCATCTTGGGCCAGGCGTGGTGGCAGGCACCTGTAATCCCAGCTACTCAGGAGGCTGAGGCAGGAGAATCACTTGAACCCGGGAGGCAGAGGTTGCAGTGAGCTGAGATCGCGCCATTGCACTCCAGCTTGGGGGACAAATGTGAGACTTCGTCTCAAAAAAAAAAAAAAAAAAAAAAAAAACCAGACACATGGTTTATTTTTGAGTAGAGCTGTGTCTCATACAACTAAGGAATATGGTATAATTTAGCTGGTAAGAATAATTAACCATCCGCATCTTAATTTTTAAAACTAAAACGTCAAAAAATTAATTTGTCCCTTATTCTTAAGGGGCATGAAACTTGACTGTGCCCTAAATGAAATCAAATGTTGCCTACCAACAGTACATTCCATTTTCCAAACAACTTCCCTGGAATGCTGGGGAGCTGATATGTTTAAAACGAATATTCTCCAAGTCCAAGTGTTGGATTTAAAAGAACCATAATCTTTCCAACTTTTCTTACGAAAAAAATCCCCTGTATGATTTATGCCCATCTTCAAAATACCCTCTGGAGTTCAGACCAGATGTGTGCAGTGTTTACACTGAGAAAACCACTAGGACATCAACAATTCACTATAAACACCACTCAAATTTTGCTGTGCTTTCCTTCATTTCCTCGATATTTATTCTGGTGTTAAAATAATGTTAACTCTCATAATAAGGAAAATAGGAGCAGATGTTTAAACCAAACAGACTTTAGTCCATTATCCCATATAGCTACTCAACTTTCAAAATCAAAGTTTCTTCCTCCCAAATACCGAGGGAGGAGAGGAGAAGAGAAGAGAAGAGAAGAGAAGAGAAGAGAAGAGAAGAGAAGAGAAGAGCACTGTAGTTTCCTGTGTGTTGCGTGCTACACAACAACTCGTCCTGGGCTTGCTGTCCATAAGCTGGTCCTCACCAATCGGAGACAGGAAAAATTAATCTGGTATCTGGTATCAATTTCCCTACAATCTTATATTTCTCTCTTAGGCCATTATGTTTTGTTTTTAAAATATCATATTACTTGTTGGCAAAGACAATACAACAGAAATTGCCTCAAAAGTTTTTCTTTCTTGTTGGGGGAAGTGGGGGATGGTTTAAAAAAACACCAAAAACAAAACCCTGACTGCAATGTGTGAATGTCACAGCAAACAAGCCCAGCAATGGCTGCTTATGGCTTTCTAAAGTCCTCTACCTTTTTAAAGTGAGTTCAGAAGCAAGATGTTACTTAATACATCAGATGCAAAGAAAGCAATTCACCAAAATTCTCATAGCAAGAACTAGTAGGAGTAAAGAAAAACAAATACCCTTTTTAAGAAATGTTAAATATGAGATCCTTATCCATAGAGTTTTAAAAAACAACGCGAATGAGGGTTTTTTTTTCTCCCTTGAAGGGGAAAAATATTCTTGAAGGGGAAAAATATTCTTGAAAGGGTAAGTTTTCAACTGATTAGGAAACAGGCCTTAAGTTTTTAGACTAAAAATTATAAGTGAATTACCCTCCCAAGTTTTTGTAGCTGTTTTCTTTTTCAAGAGAAATGTCCCGTGTATTATTGGAGAAAAAATGGAAACTGCTTCTGCTGAATGAGAAAGAGAAGAGTCCCGGATGTGTGTGTGGTTACAACAAAAAATACACTTCCTGCCAGGCCGAACTCCCCCGGAGATGCCTCTCCGCGGCAGACCCAGGCCATTGCCACTTTTTCAAATCGCACGTAGATGTTCCAACCGCTTAAGAAATAGATTTTTCTCTTACTGCTACCAGAGACAGCTTGAAATACAAGACAGTGGGGGAAGCACCTCGCGGGCAGGAGGAGGTAATAAATAAGAATTGAGCGCGGCTTTCTCTTTTTCAGGGCAGGCTGGGGGTCGGGGTGTTGTGTAATCGCTCCCACAGGGAGCAGAGCGCGAGGAACACCCCCCAATGTCAGCGCTCCCCGGGCTGCACAGGAAGCGCCAGCGAGACAAAGAGCCGGCCTGTGCTCGCTGACACTGTGCCCTTCCAGCCCCACGCGGGAGAGCGACATTCTCCGCTGTTTGGGACACTCACTCGCGAGCACAGAAACTCGCTGTAACTTTGGCTCCCCCTCCGTGAGATGCAGGGCGCTGTGGCCCACAACGGGGTACAGTAGACGGTGCAATCCTTACGAGCCCCTCCCCCAAACAGTGGCTCAACTTTTACCGGCGTCCTACAAGTCCTTCCCCTAAAGACAATATTAACGGAAATCAAAAAAACATACATTTTAAAGAGTTAAAAATGTAAGGCGCGAGTACGTTGCAAGCATAAAACAAACTTTGAAGGATTTCTACTTCACCGCCTCCCCGTCCAGCCCCCCCCGCAGCCTGCGATCCGAACACACTCGGTGCCGAACCGAACCTAAGAAACGCCGGCCTTTCAAGCGCCCTACAGCCCCGAAAAGGACAGCAGGCGCTTAGAAGGCAGGCACCCAGCACACTGAGGAGGAGTGGCCGAGACGAGCAACTGGCAGTAATTCTACAGCAGGACATCTACCTTCATAACACAGAATGCCGATATTGTTGTTCATCTTGTCCAAGTACTGATAGTTCAACAGGTCCATCTTCATAAATAGCATTTATTGGGCTAGCAAAGAAAACCAGCTCTTTGCTTTCGCTCCAAAAGAGTTAAGTTTCAAAAATGAATTGTTGCTGAGTAGCTCCTGGCTCTTCAACTTCACAAAGGCAGAGGCCCAGCCTCAGACTATCAAAACAAAGTATGCAAAAGTTTAAAAAAAAAAAAAACCAGGCACAAAAAATCGAGCTCACACGAAACCCTTCAAGGGCTTACTAGTAGACGGTGTATATACTGTATCCCCGATCGAGTATGAAAACAGCGTTTCAGAAGTCCTTACAAGTCCTTCCTGGAAATGGAAAAGAGTGAAAAAGAGAAGAGCGCTGCCCGTTTCCTAGGACAAAGCGGCGCCGGCCCCGCTCACAGCCCGCTGCAAGCCGGCAGCGCTGACATGCGGGCTATGCTTGGCATGACTCCTATGCGGCCGCTTCCTCTTCCCGCAGGAGGCCGAGCATGCTCACTGCGCCGCGCAGCCGAGGCAGGGAGGGCTTCTGCACAGGATCAGCCTCTCAATGTAGCAAGTGTTGGAAAGAAAGAGAAAGGGGAGGGGGAGAGACTCTAGAGACGGGGGCTTGGCAGAGTGGCTCTTGACAGGAAGCAGCCCGGCCGCTGCAAAACCGTAGGAGGAAAAAAGAAAACCCAGGAAGTTTCTTTTTCAGGAGTTGAGTACAAAGTAAAAAATTCATCATGGAAGCAAACTTCCATGGAATGCAACTTTCGTGAAATTTCACGTTAGGGCTTCAGAAACCCGAAGTGCTAGTGATGCATAAGCCATATATATATATAGTTTCTTTGTTTCTTTTAAAGATTGTTTTATAATGTCCCTTTACACTTTAGCTGGATATTTAGATTTCTTATGTTAACGTTACATATAACTTCTTCCATAATCCCTGTAACAACTGAGATGGACAGGGCAGGGAGGGTATCACCCTTTCACAGCAGAGGAAACTGAGGTTCAGATGGATTAAATGACTGGCCCACAGCCCCCAAAATAGTTGACAGAACTACTTTTAAAGTGTTTTTTTCCCTCCTAATGTTATAACTTTATTTAAAAAAAAAAAAACAAGGGGGCCGGGTGCAGTGATTCACACCTGTAACCCCAATCCAAGCAGGCAGATCACTTGAGGTCAGGAGTTTGAGACCAG
>NW_012116710.1:2657770-2694197 GCF_000951035.1 Colobus angolensis palliatus
AAAAAAAAAAAAAAAATTCTAAAATAATATTTGAATAAATAATTTGAAGGAGTTGTATGTTAAAAATCCAGCAATAGTTGCATTGGATTTATTAGGCATACTCATGGCAAGGTGAACGTTCTAATGAAATCCTACTTGGGAGTCCGGATGTGGTGGCTCATGGCTGAGACGGGCAGATCGCTTGAGGTCAGGAGTTTGAGAACAGCCTGGCCAACATGGTGAAACCCTGTCTCTACTAAAAATACAAAAATTAGCCGGGCGTAGTGGCATGTGCCTGTAATCCTAGCTACTCGGGAGGCTGAGGCAGGAGAATTGTTTGAACCTGGTAGGCAGAGGCTGCAGTGAGCCAAGATTGTGCCACTGCACTCCAGCCTGGGTGACAAAACAAGACTCCATCTCAAAAAAAAAAAAACTTATTTGGAAATTCATATGACATCCAAATACTGTTGCCATCATTGCTCCAACAGTAATCACTGGGGTGACAATCAGGGGAAGTAAGTAAAAGGGGAATCAAGATTTCACAAGCTTTCATTTATAAGACTATTTATTGATGCTATATTACATGTAATAAGCTATAGTGAAAGATATGTATCCTATCAATTGTAATTAAAATACTTAATGGTATTTGGTGGGGAGGGTTTAAGAAAACTTAAAATTCATAACATCCAATATACACAAGATTATTGCACTGAAAACAAACAATATCAGGTATCAGATTTAAATTCAACTGATAGTTTTGGAGTACTCTTACTGTGCTATGTTTTTACATAAATTCTCAATCAGAAAACTTTATCCATCATTAGAATATCCCACATGGGAGAGAGGTGACTGCATATTAGAACCGGGGGGAAGCTTTTAAAAATCTTGATGCTGAGGTTGCACCCCAAACTCATCTGAGGGGGTGGGAGCCAGCAGCATTAGATTCTAAAGTCCCAGATGATTCCAATATGCAGTCAAGGCTGAGAACCATTGCTTTCATCTGGGAAGGGAAAAAAAAAACCCTGCCTTAAGATATTTTGTTTTATTCACTTATTTTGACATGAAGAGTTTTTTTTTTTTTAAATAGTGATTTAAGCACATGATTCAAACAATACCATTGTAGAAAATGAATCAAATATTTGGTAACTTCCCTTTAGTGACTCAGCATCATTTACAATAGCAGTTCTCAGGCTCCATTTTTTTTTTGAGAAGGAGTCTCGCTCTGTCGCCCAGGCTGGAGTGCAGTGGCCGGGTGGATCTCAGCTCACTGCAAGCTCCGCCTCCCGGGTTTACGCCATTCTCCTGCCTCAGCCTCCCGAGTAGCTGGGACTACAGGCGCCTGCCACCTCGCCTGGCTAGTTTTTGTGTATTTTTTTGTAGAGACGGTGTTTCACCCTGTTAGCCAGGATGGTCTCGATCTCCTGACCTCGTGATCCGCCCGTCTCGGCCTCCCAAAATGCTGGGATTACAGGCTTGAGCCACCGCGCCCGGTCCAGGCTCCATTTTCATGGACACTGCCTCACAGCTCTACCTTGACTGTTGTAACATTCCCAGCCAACGGCCACCACGTCTTTCCCGCTGATCCAGGAGGCTAGCATGGTGCTACTCAAGTGTGATCCAGAGGGGTTCGAGCACCAGGTGTTCCTAGTCCCCAAAATCTAGATACAGAAACTGAGAATGAACATTTAAAACTTCTATAGCAATTTGACAGACTAATTTTATGTCTCTCTAATCTTAATATTAGAGCAATTAGAGAGCTATAGTTTTCAGTTATTTTCTAGTTATTGCATTGCATTACATTTTATAAACTATCAGTCTGCAACAAAGTCTTGGGGGAAAATGAAACAAACCTGGTTTCACAGAGAAGCTTGTAATCCAGAGGGGCCAGCTAAAATAGCCAGCCTCTGCAGGCTGGGAGTGCTTCCTGGACCAACTCTAGGCCTTTCCATCCCAGCCCCGGACAACCTTCACCTTAGTTTCAAGCACACTGGATGACCTGCAGTTAGTTATTCCACAAATCACATCAGTTCGCTTCTCAGTGTGCAAGACATCTCTTCTTTCCCAGCCTGTCTACTCAGCAAACATCCTCTCTTCCTTGAGACTTGTCAGAAAGCCCCTCCTGTCCTGTGAAACCTCCCTGGGACCCTGTCCTACCATCTCCTCACACGCTACTCCAAGTTGTCCTTTTACAGGATAAGTAGTCCTTATCCAAAATACCTGGACCATAAGTGTTTTGGATTTCAGACCTTGGTTTTTGGAATATTTGCATTATACTTACCAGTTGAGCATCTCTAATTTTAAAGTCTGAAATCTGAAATTCTCCAATATGAGCATTTCACTTGAATGTTGTGTCAGCACTCAAAACTGTTTGGATTTTGGAGCATTTTTCATTTCAGATTTTTGGATTAGGATGCTCAACCCACCCCTTATATGTGCTTCGTTCCTAGCCAAGTCTAGACCTTCGGAGCAAGGACTATGCCTTCCTCAACTTTTCAAGGTCAGTCTGGCAGAGAAGCCTGGCACATGGTAGGCCATCAATAAATATCAGCTGAATAAAATCAGTAAACATCTAAAAGACAGATTCTTCATTTCCCCATCCCTACTTCCAGCACACACTGGATTATCTTACTCGATGTCATTAGGTGGCTGTCAACATCTTGGAGACCACAGGTCATTGCCTTTAAGAAACACCATGTAGATTCTGATTGTACTTCAGGGTACAATCAACTCATCCATTTAAAAAAAAAAAATCCAAATACTAAAAAATATCAGTCCTTCTCAGATTCATTCATAGGCTAATATATTTATAATTAAAGTACCAACAGGATAGTTTTGTAGGGAATTGGAAATATGGGTCTAAATTTTATCCACACACACAAATGAGATGGGAAAAGCTATTTCTTTTTTTAAGAATGAATACGTTTGATCTACCAAATATTTAAAACATAAAGCAAAGAACATTTTTGGAGTGTTACTGGGTACAGACTAGGTAGGACCAGACAGATACTGTGTATATAGGAATCAGAAATCCAGGCCAATGGGGAAGAAGTGGATTACAAAACAAGCATTACTGAGAAAAGAACCCAAATAGCACTTTGCCTTCTACTGTACATCAAAATAAATCCCAAATGTTTTAAAGATGATTTAGATGCTTTTAAAGTAAGGTTTTTGCTGCAAAAACTTACAAAACTATAAGGATATGTTCACACTATCTGATTTGGAATAGGAAAACATTTGCTAAGCCAGAAATAAAATTTTTAATAAAAGACAGAAGCCACCAAGGAAATTGTAGAATTTGATTTAGTATACAGATTTTATGCTTTTATACATCTAAAAACACCAAAACCAAGTAGAGGCAAAAACACGAAACAGAAGAATATATTTGTATCATATATTACAGTGAAGGATAAATGTTCTTGGTATATAAAGAACATTTAAAAATAGAGCAAAGGAAAAAAATTGAAAAACCACTTGATCTGAATAAACATTTTTTGAGTAAAGAGCATGAGAAACAAATGGCCAACACATTTTTGAAAAACTATTCAACCTTACTAATAATCAAAGAAATATACATTTTAAGAAATTAAGTGATTTTCCATCTACCAATTTAACAAAAAGACTTTTTCAATCTTATTTCTTGCTGGTGCAACAGGATGCCGGTGGAACCTTTGCTCACTGCTAATGCAGCATAAACACATGACGCCTGCCTGTAAAGCAGGTTGACACACACTGGACTGTTCTATGAAAAATGTCCATGCCTTTGTCCTTGCATTGGACTCTACTTCTAGACTTCTGTCTTAAGAAAATAGTAAGATTTGAAGAGTGTCATAAAGATGCTTATCATACTGCTATATGTAAAACGAAAACCTGAAAACCTAAAGTCCAAAAATAATAGGATGCATTAAAACTGTGGCTTATCGTTGACAGAATATTATGTGGCCATTACAACACGTTCAATAATCTATAATGACATGAGGAAATGCTATGCTATATACTGTGTGATAGTACTACATTTGTTAACTGAAAACAATAAAAATGGGATATAAAACTAATTCACATTATTCACCAACTGTGCTAATGTATTTATGAGTACATACATATATATAGAAAAAAGTATACACTAAAAAGACTGGAAAGTATTCCAAAATGTTAACAGTGCCCATCTTTGAATGGTGGGCATTTTTTACATTTTCCTGAATTTCTAACTAGCCTACAAATAGTTT
Source organism: Colobus angolensis palliatus (assembly GCF_000951035.1). Taxonomy (NCBI): domain Eukaryota; kingdom Metazoa; phylum Chordata; class Mammalia; order Primates; family Cercopithecidae; genus Colobus; species Colobus angolensis. The sequence continues at coordinate 2,661,973 of NW_012116710.1, forward strand.
ATTCTTCCTATAATGAAGGTGTGGATGAGGGAAGTTCTTGATTTTTAAAAAGCAGCAACACAATAATATTCCCTGGTGAGACACAAGCAATGGATATGTATATCTTATTATAGCTTACATATCTCATGATACCCCCTTTTGATTGGGATTTAACAAGTTAATAAGAATCCAAACATTTCTTTACAACTTTGGAAGATTCAAAGATGTTTAAGATGGGGTATCTGTCTCAAAGAGCAAAGTCGACTGAGACAGCTCTAAACTTGCAGAGCTTATAGACTTGTGCAGGTGCTTTTTACCTTCTACTGTTTACTAATTATACCATATGTCAGTACCAATTGCCCCAAACTAGACCATAAGCTTCTAGAGGGAAGGAAAGCTAAGCCTCAGTCCTTAGTGTAAAACTCCCCAACAGCACATAATAAGTGCTCAACTTGGTTTGGTTTGGTTTGGTTTGATTCAGTTTTTTGAAACAGGATCTCCCTCTGTTGCCCAGGCTAGAGTGCAGTGGCTCAATCACAGCTCACTGCAGCCTTGACTTCCCAGGCTCAAGTGATCCTCCACCTCAGCGGTGCATGCCACCGTATCCAGCTAATTTTTTTTTAAATCGTTTTTTGTAGAGACAGGGTCTCGTTATGTTGCCTGGGCTGGTCTTGAACTCCTGGCCTCAAGCCATCCACCCGCCTTGGCCTCCCAAAGTGCTGGGATTACTGGCGTGAGCCACCACACCTGGCCCAATAAGTGCTTTATAAATGTTAATTATGGTTGTGTCTCAGCATCTTTGTGGAATAATGGCAATATGACAATAAAAGAAAGCCCAGGCTAATTACTAGGCTGATCTGTTTAATTTGCTAGAGGTTTGACTACCACTTTAGAATAGATCACCAAAACTGTGAGCTGCGTAATAAAAGCCAAATAATCTTCTATTTAATATCAGCCTGGGGAAAGAAAAGCCAAATGATCAAAATCACTCCCCAGACATTTATTTAAAATAAAATGCTTTCATTTGAGCACCTGAAGAGTGGGGAAAATTTCAATGTTAAGTCTAACATAACATATCCAAATATCACACTAGAAAACATGAGTAACCCTACTGTGCTATTTGGTTTCCCCACTGGATTCCGTTGTGCTCTTCCTCCCAGGGTTTCAAGTAAGCTGGATATTCAGTTAATGCTTTCATTTTAAAGTGCTTTTTTCCTCTTCTTACTACATGTAGAAACACACACACACACTTTAACCTGATAAAATAATATTCAAAACAGACCTTATTAATAACAAGAAAATAAGTTTGACTATTCCTTGAGCTAAGGCATCAGTTAAACAGTAAGTTGGAGATGCAAAAATGTCATCTTTCAGAGGATCTCTAGGTCCATCGCAATTTACCAGCACATTCCTCAGTATACTAAAAACAGTAATGATGATGATGATGATGGTGGTGTTTGTAAAACACTACATTGGTCAATATATTTTGCTTCGTAATCTACTTATCTTAATTACTAAGGTAAGGTTGTAAGAAGGAAAGCATAGAAAAGGGTTTAAGGGGCCGAGCGTGGTGGCTCACACCTGTAATCCCAACACTTTGGGAGGGCCGGTGGGGTGGATCACCAGAGGTCAGGAGTTCAGGACTAGCCTGACTAACATAGTGAAACTCCATCTCTACCAAATACAAAAAAATTAGCCACGTGTGGTGGCAGGTGCCTATAATCCCAGCTACTTGGGAGGCTAAGGCAGGAGAACTGCTTGAACCTGGGAGGCGGAGGTCGTATTGAGCCAAGATTGCACCATTGCACTCCAGTCTGAGCAATAGGGCGAGACTCCAACTCAAAAAAAAAAAGAAAAAAGAAAAGTGTTTAAGGTAAAACCTAGCATTTAGTGGTAAAAAAGAAGACTTAAGAAACTAAACTTTCTTTTCTTTTAAACACTGTTTAGAATGCAAATTCCTTAAAGGCCTAGCTGAATTACCCCCCTAAGAACCATTAGCTAGGATTAATCTCTTTATCCTGCATTATTTTAGGTTTATTCCATACTTCTTTCTAAAACAAAACAGACTATGAGACAGTTTCTGTGTCGGTCCCCTACCATATTATAAAGACTGCTTTGTACACAGTAGGTCAACAGCTAAGCTGCTGAATTAAAGAAACCAAAACAAAACAAACTTCAAATGCCTTAAATATCAATGATGTACAGTACCAGGGAGTAGCTGACTTAAAAAAAAAAAAAAGACATAAACCAAGTATCTAATAAGCTCCCTTTGTTGTTACTTTCTTGTAAGTAAAGAATTCCTAAATATATCATAAAATAGTGTTTATACAACTTGGGGTTGCTCAAGGATGATTTTTTAAAAGGACAGTACTTTTTGGAATTTTTCACAAAAGTATCATTAAACTATGTCTTAGATTTTATTATTGATAAAATACTACCATTTGTAAGTTAAAACACACTCAACTTCTATTAAGTAGCGACTGATCATTCTCTGTAATCTAATAAGATTTTAATACACATTTATGCACTTTTCAAATACTTTAAATGGGGCTGCAGATCAAATTTAAATTTTCAATACAACAGCACCCTCTAGGGGTGAACTTTAAATTACAAAGACCATTTTGAAAAAGCAAACTGCAGAATTTGTGCTATTTCTTGCCTGATGTGCATTATATGTCAAATACAAAAATAAATCTTATTTTATTTAATATTAAAAGTCATAGAAAATATCTTTTAACAAATAGTTTAATTCTTACTAAACTCTGCAAAACTTAAAATACAAAACAATTAAATTGATATCAAATGATTACATAGGAAATGTGCCTTTAACATAAATTTAACATTAATAATCCTAAAAAGTGCAGACTGGGAATGGTTTTTTTTGGGTTTTTTTTGTTTTTTTGACATAGTCCCACTCTGTTGCCCAGGCGGGAGTGCAGTGGCACAATGTCTGCTCAACGCAACTTCTGCCCCGCAGGTTCAAGCAATTCTCCTGCCTCAGCCTCCAAAGTAGCTGGGATAACAGGCACATGCCACCACGCCCGTGTAATTTTTGTATTTTTAGTAGAGACAAGGTTTCACCATGTTGGCCAGGTTGGTCTAGAACTCCTGACCTCAAGTGATCTGCCCACCGCAGCCTCCCAAAGTGCTAGGATTACAGGATAAGGATGGTGTTTTAAATAAATCAGCGTGAGGGAAGGGAATTTAATTAGATTATCATCCCCAAGAAAAGAGAAATCTCTTGCAAAACACTTTAACTTGTTAGTTTTACAACTACTGTCTTATATGTTTGACAATGCAAATATTTTCTTGCAAATATACATGATTATTTTAGTGATTTTCACTACTACAACTAATTTAGGTTCAGTAAAAGTCCCATTCAAAGAACATTCACAACTAAAACACTATTCTGATACTCACTTTGTAGCAAATCATAATTATCCATAGATGTATTCCTGCAAGATTGACTAGAACTGACTTCCATGGAAAAATACGAGAAGAACTGGAGAAAATGTCCCAAAAATTCAACATCTGAAAGGCTAAGTTTGCTGCTAACCCCCATGTGTGACGCAACTTCATTTCACAGGTCAGTCTGACTGTGCAGTGCTTCACTCATTATGCAGTGGTCTAAGCACCTCCAGAGTCATCCTTCCAACCAGTTAGGGTGCCGTCCAAGAAAGACAAACCATGGCTGTTATTTTAATAGGGAGAATTGTAATGTACCCCACCTCCACCCATTCCCTCTTTCAGTAACTACCCCCATAGGGTAACTTACTATCCTAACCTTTAAGAACGTAGATCAGATTGACCGCTTTATAGAAAAAGAATCATATGGTAGCTACTCTTGTGGCTGGATTCCTTCACTCTACATTGTTTATAAGTGGTAGCATTATTTTTATGTGCAGTTGCCTAGCGTTCATTTCCACTGCTGTCTAGTACTCCATTACTCCAATATATCACAGGTCCTTCATTCTACCACCACTGATGGGCATTTAGGTAGTTTCTACATGGGAGTTATTATAAATAGTGCTATGAATATTCTAGTATGTGTCTCTTGTCAGCCTCTGAATACATTTCTGTTGCACATGTACTCAGAAGCAGATACGTAGAAAGTGTATGTTCAGCCGGGCGCGGTGGCTCACGCCTGTAATCCCAGCACTTTGGGAGGCCGAAGCGTGTGGATCACGAGGTCAGGAGATCGAGACCACGGTGAAACCCCGTCTCTACTAAAAATATAAAAAATTAGCCGGGTGCTGTGGCGGGCACCTATAGTCCTGGCTACTTGGGAGGCCGAGGCAGGAGAATGGCATGAATCCAGGAGGCGGAGCTTGCAGTGAGCCAAGATCGTGCCACTGCACTCCAGCCTGGGCAACACCACGAGACTCTGTCTCAAAAAAAAAAAAAGGAAGTGTATGTTCAGCTTAAGTAAATATTGCCAAATAGTTTTCCACAGCAGTAGTACCCATTTATACTCCCACCAGCAGGGTATGAGATTTCAAGTTGCTCCACATCCTTGCCAACAGTTTTCCAACTTTCAGTCCTGTTATTCTAGTAGGTATGGAGCAGCCACACTATGACTTTACTTTGCACTTCTCTAATGGATAGTTTTTCAGGTTTTTTTTTTTTTTTTTTTTTTGAGACGGAGTCTCGCTCTGTCGCCCAGGCTGGAGTGCAGTGGCTGGATCTCAGCTCACTGCAAGCTCCGCCTCCCGGGTTCACGCCATTCTCCTGCCTCAGCCTCCCGAGTAGCTGGGACTACAGGCGCCGGCCACCTCGCCCGGCTAGCTTTTTTTTGTATTTTTTAGTAGAGACGGGGTTTCACCGTGTTAGCCAGGATGGTCTCGAACTCCTGACCTCGTGATCCGCCCGTCTTGGCCTCCCAAAGTGCTGGGATTACAGGCTTGAGCCACCGCACCCGGCTCTCTAATGGATAGTAAGAACTCTGTGACACTTGTAGGAGGCAGAGGGATAGAATTCACCCTAGACAACAGAGAGGGAAGGGCCCCAGCCAGAAGCTCTCAACCAAGGAGATGTGCCCCCTCAGGAGACATCTGGCAATGTCTGGTTATTTCAAATTTGGGGGTGTTATTAACATCTAGTGGCAGCCAGGGATGCTGCCAAACATCTTACAATGCAAGGACACCCCCCCACCACCACCACAACAAAGCATTATTTGGCAAAAGTGACAATAACGCCATAAATCAAGAAACCCAAAATCAAGCAAATCATTATTGGGCATTTTCTCCTTAGCCAAATCATTGTTCTCTGATACCGCTCAAGAGGTCAATGTCCTATTGTCTGAAAATGTTATTTTTCCTAGAGTTGAGGGGATAGAAAGACAACAAAGGACACTAAGTACCACGATCCATGGCACAGTGCTAGGTTTTCTGAATATATCCTGTAGCTTTCTCAGTGCTTGCAACAATGCGGCGGTGCTACCACCAGTTTCATAGATGAGGAAACAGATACCAGGTAGGCTCCTTGGCTCCTCTCAACTCAAGCAAAGAGCAGCAGAGCTGGAACCAGAAGCTGTGATTTTCCATGACACCCAAGGTCTTACTTTTAACTAAAAATAAGGGGAGTTTTTACAGTCCACAATTACTGTTAACTTGCAAGGCATGAATTTTACCTTATTAGCTTTGCAAAAGGCAGGCAAATAAAATGAGGTATGAGAAAAAGATCATTTGCAATGTTAAGATTATTAACCTGCACCTGTAAGTATCTTAAAATTTTTCAACAAATCCACCTTCCTTGTCACACTGTGATCTCTTTGAAATGAAACCCATACCATATTTTTCTCTGTCTATGCCTAATGCCTGTAAGAGCAGGCACTCAACAGTTAACATGTCCTGGATTAATTACTGGCCTGAAACCCCAGTGAGAGAAGACAGAATCTTCATAACGCAAGCAGGTGGTTTCGATTTTATTTCATCACCAATACAACTATATTTAGTAACATAAACTAGAATAAACGTATTTCATTGAAAAATATTCAATTAAATCAAATAATGGCCAATACCACAAAACTATTTTTGAAATGCAAACAATTCAATTTTTCCAAGGATGAGTTTGCCAGCATTACCTTGTCCTCCTTTGGATCTTCTATTTGAGGCTTCTATTTGTGAGGCCATTGGCATTATTAGGGCCAACAGAAACCCACCCACTATTAGAGCAGTTTTGAACCATGGCCATGCGTTACAATCACCCAGGAGGTTTTGAAAGCTATGGGTGTCCAGGAGGATAATTTGGTAAATCTGCAGGAGATGAATTTTGAATTTACACCCAGGAAATAACTACACTTAGCAGTATCATTTGAAATAGCTCCCCATGTAATTTTTACAAGCTCCCCTCCCCTTAGGGGTCAGGACCACTACTCTGGAGATTCTGAACTGAATTGAGGAGGGCACCTGGCTGCTTTGCATACCCACCAGAGTTCAACATCCCAATGAGTTAGTTGCTCGTGGGCAGGACTAGGGGGCAATGCGAGCCCACCTAAAAACAGCCTGGCTTCCTTCCCACCGGGATGGCACCACCTGGTCATTTGTATTTAAACAATTCCCATCTGCTTTACACGGAAGGGACACACGAAACCCCCCACCCCCATTCTCAGCTTATCTTCTTAAATGATCAACACCCAGTAGCTGGAATAGGACTTAAATGGATAAACGTAACAACACTTGACTGCAGTGAGCCCAGAAATGGACAAGGCAGGGTTTCCTGTTGGGGAGTGCGGGGGCTAAGTGGTCCTGAGAAGAGACAGCCTTTGCCAGAGGAAATAATGGAGTTTCTAGTTTGTGGCGGATTCCGGCTGGTGGTGGGGGGCTTCTAGTGACTCCCCTCACTGCATAGGAGCCTCCCCTTGGAGGACACAAGCAGGTGTCATTTCAGGCCTGTGTGTGCTCCTCTGATGAACGGCCATCTCCCTCCCATTCAGAGCTGTGCTGTTCTGCCTTATCATTGTTTCCCCAGCACCTAACACAAAGCCTGGCACTGGTAGGTGACTATTAAACATTTCTTGAAAGAACAAATGGGAAGGGAGAGCTCCAGAATCTAAGCTGGGAACAGAGGAAAGTGAGAAGCCTAAGAAAAGGAGCGAACTGAAGACTGAAGGAAGTCAGGAGGGAGCACATGTGCACAGCTTTGTGATGCTCTTCATGGTTACAATAAAGAGATGATCAAAGTATGATTTCCTGAAGCACACTGTCTATTGCCATACAAAGGCTCATGATCCCTAAGGAGGGGAGAATAATGAGAACAGGCCTCGCAGGGAACACACACGACAGACGAGGTCCATTCACCATACAGGGAGTGCTTCCCAAATATTAAAGTCCAGTTGCTCACTTAGGATGGAAGCAGGCCTCTGCGGAAAGTGACATCTGATTAAGTTTGAGGTGTGCCTTTTGTATGAGTAGTTCTCTCGAGAGATGGTGTCCAACACAGGGAGGGATCCACGGCGACATATAAGGTCCCCAAAGGCTAAAGGAGTTCCCAGGGGTGCTGGTGTTGGCAGGGCCTTTAGGCTGGAAGGCTAACAGGCTGGAAGCGCCTGAGCTGGGGATCTTTGCAGAAGTGGCTGGCAGAGCCTAGCCTGCTGTGGCTAAGCCCTCAACATATCTGTCAAACTCCAGAGCTGAGATGTCCACTGGAGTGCAGTAGCTGAGGTCAGTAACTCCTATAGGGTCTGACAGGGTGTGGTGTCGCATTCTCAAGGGGAGGGAGAGCACACCCCAAGTTCTCACCACAGCAAAGCAGGCCACTCGCATAGCAAGCCAAGTAAGCATTGGGAGTCACTTCAAAGCTCCATGTGAGAACCAGGGATGGCTTTGAGAAAGAACTAGGTTTCTAGCAAGGCTCTGAGGACTAGCCACAATCCAGGCACTCAGAGAAGCAAGACGACTGTGACTCCAGCAACAACGAAGCATGGCCCTGGTCAGGGAATCAGATGCCAGGAAAGAGAAGAGGGGGTCTGGGAAGGAAGGACTGCCCGAGGAGGCGAGGACTGTCCTAAGAGCGTCTGCTGGGAGGCCAGGAGTAGGCAGCAGGGAGGAGAGGAAGGCTGGCCTGCAGCTGAAAGCAGTGACGAGCTTCCCAAGCCGAGCCGTCTGTACTCTTCACACTGCTTTCTAGCAAAAAGAGCACTGGATATAGTCAGAAAAATCCAGTTCCCAGGCCATAACCCTCACTAGCCATGCAAGCTTCATCAAGTGATTCCACCTCTCTAAGCCTGGATGTCCTTCTCGGCAGCCTCTGTGGTGTCTGCCTGAGCCCTAAAGTCCAAGGGCTCTGATCATTCTTCTTTTCCCTCCCGACTCCTCCCCATCCAACCACAGGCTGCCACTCTCACCGCAATCTCAAGACAGAATGTCATGTTGTATAGAATACATGACGGTAACTGCTATTTCTAGGAGGGTTGGCTCCTGGGTTTTTGCTGTTTTTCTTACAAATGTGGCAAGCATGAGAGCTTCACCTCCCAAGACAAAAAAATTAAAAAGAGACATTTTAATCATACTATGACCATGAAGAATACTGTTTGGCTCATTTTCCTGCTGGTCTGAATTAATAACAGTTACAGTGAACAATGGTGAGAGAACTTAACTAACCCAAAGTTCTCTGTGTCTCTGGAGAGAACACTGATGCAAGACAGCTGCTAACTAGCAGGAATCTGGCTTTTTCTTCCATAAAATGAAGAGATCTAAAACTCCTGGTGTGTCACTAGTGCCAGGTGAGGGTTACTAGAGGGGGTTAAACCGACTAACTGCTTCACCCATAAGTTTCAGGTGTAATCCTATTACTTTGGAATGGCTAGCAGTGTTCCGCAAAACTGATTATTCAAGGATTAAGGTTAGAGAATGCCTGTGCCCTGCAGTACAGGCTGCCATAAAGAAAATTATGATCCTAGATGCAGTGATGCCAATTTACATGGTATCTACATAAATGATTCTTCCAGCTCTCTCTTCTCTATTTTCTCAGTAAAACAAGTTTTTTGTTAGTTTGTTTTTGTTCTTGAGACAGGGTCTTGCTGTGTTGCCCAGGCTGTAGTGCAGTGGTGTGAAACACAGCTCACTGCAGCCTCAACCTCCAGACTTTAGCGATCCTCCAACCTCTCAGTCTCCAGAGTAGCTGGGACTACAGACGTGCACCACCACACCCAGCTAATTTTTGTATTTTCTGTAGAGATTGTGTCTGGCCGCATTGCCCAGGCTGGACTGGAACTCCTGGGCTCAAGCGACCCACCTGCCTTGGCCTCCCAAAGTATTGAGATTACAGACGTGAGCCACCACGCTTGGCTAAAACAAGCTTTTAAGAGGGAGAGAAACACAAGAAAAAACAGCATTGCACCTGCACATTCAGGACTGTCTACCCCCCAAAGCAATAATCAAACTACCATATTTTATTTACAGCTGCTCTCAAGGCACAACTGCTTCCAAAGTACAAGCTAGAACATTTCTAGTTCGGTCTGGAGCCATGAAGGAAAGGTACACCAACATACTGTATCTTGGAAAGCTGACCTGTAAAACAGAAGCCTTCTTCCTAATATTTCACCAAACATAGGGCCTGACACCTTCCAGTCATCTTCTGACAGATCACTGCAATATGTCTGCTGTTTTAATATCATGATTAATTAAAGAGCCAGCTGACAATTTTACAGACTAGGAATGACACAGAGGAAACCGAATACGTGAACTACTCCTGGATCTTTCCTTTCGTCCACCCGGCATGTGGCACACTATTGTTCATGAATGAGAAAATCCATTCCCTAAATTCTCACTCATAAATGCACATTTAGTTAATATTGAAGAAAGAAAATAGTCAAAATAATTTGTCAGATATGCACTTATAAAATGCACTGAGTCAAGGAATGCAAAGATATTTTGAAGAGTCAAAAAGTGCTATCAGCTGCTCACAGAAGACACTAGACAAAGTACACCATCTAGAATCATTTTTATTGAGAGAAGAATGTTGCTGAGCCCAGAAGCAGAGACATCCAACGTATGTACCTAACACCACACACATACAACACCTCCAGGCCTCAGGCACAACTATCCTGCCCAGAGTCATGATACAGGTGAACACCTAGAAGTTAAACCCAATATATATACAATTTCCAAGCTTCTAAGAACTATTTACTTGTGTCTGCGACCCTAGACATCTGGCAAGCAAGGCATTCAAACATGAATAGAGTGCCACATTAACAAAGATCCCACTCCACTGGTTCAGAAGGGATTGGGATCCAAAGATGAGTAAGACACAGTCCCTGTCCTTGAAGAGCACATTACGGACAGCGGAACACAAGACCTACAAACAAACAATAAAAGGCAGAGGCAGGAGAAATCCTGTATTCTTTTTTTTTTTTTTCCTTTTTTCTTTTTTTGAGACAGAGTTTCGCTCTTATTGCCCAGGCTGGAGTGCAATGGCGCGATGTCGGCTCACTGCAACCTCCACCTCCTGGGTTCAAGCGATTCTCCTGCCTCAGCCTCCCGAGCAGCTGGAATTAAAGGCATGCACCACCACGCCCAGCTAATTTTGTATTTTTAGTAGAGACGGGGTTTCTCCATGTTGGTCAGGCTGGTCTCAAACTCCCGACCTTGGGTGATCCGCCCGCCTTGGCCTCCCAAAGTGCTGGGACTACAGGCGTGAGCCACCGCGCCCAGCCTCAAATCCTACTTTGAAGGGACTTAGGTATCGGTTTCATAAAGAAAGTGGCATTGGCCTGGGCCCTTAAAAGAACAAAATCTCAAAGCAGGATTGAGGAACAAGGCATTCTAAACACAGTACCTCATTAGACACAAACAAAATAAAGTATTTGCTATAACCTATTGATTACTGCATGAGCAGATTAAGTGAATTCTAACTGATTACTAAGAACAAGAGTTCTGTAAACTGTAAAACTATTTAAAACTTCCCATCCTGCCAGCCAGCAGTTAGCTAGAAGCAGGTTCCGATCTTGGTTCTGCCATGGACTGGCTGTGTGAGTTTACGTGTGTTACAGAATCTCTCTGATCTACTTCTGCATCTTCAAAAAATATGGATAATGATACAGCCTGACCATTCTCCTTTGATCTCACCACTTTTCTCATGGCATTTAATTCTACTACAATTACGCATGGCTTTATCTCCCCTGTAGACCAAACCAAGAGCTCCTGAGGGCAAAGGCCTTTGCTTGTTTATTCTGAAACGCAGCCCAGTGCTAGCTGTGCTAGTAGACACATCGTCAATGGCGGCTTCTACCCTTCCTGTTGAATTCCCACTCGCTATGAAAATCCTTTCCTTTGTTCTATAAAGTACACTGTTCTTCAAATCATGAAGTCACCCAGTTTCAGAATTTTAGTTTTACTTTGTAAGTTTCAGCATATCTCTATCCCAGTATGGTAGGGGTTTTTTGCTGTTGTTTGTTTTGTTTTGTTTTGTTTTTAATATTGTAAATGTTACAGGTTTCAAAGATTACCTATTGGGAACTTGGGCATAAACTCAACATATACACTTCTCATGCTTCCAAGTACTGGAAGCATGTGGAACCCCAGTGGAAAAATCATTTAAATTTAGCCCTAAAAATTAAAAAATCAAATAACTTTGGGATTCAAAGAAAAGACTCTTAAACTTTATTGTACTGAACTTTCATTTCGGCCTTGTATTTCCAATAGATCGAGAAAAAGACTAAATACCAAACAGCAACCAAAGCAGCCCATGACACATTTCAGTGTCATCAGGGTGGCCGTGGGGCTGAATTATAGGATTATCATAGCCAAAATTCTTTACAAAACCGAACCCTACCCTGCTTGTTGATCGATTCAAACACAAAGTGTGAGCAGCAGTCAAAATTCCTTCTGTCCTAGAGAGGAGAAATGCCCTCAGGATGGAGGGCTGGAAAGAAAGCTCTCTGACTCGGCTGACTGCAATGCAGGTTGCCAGTACCCCCGCACTCCACCCCAGCTCCTCCCTGTCACAACCACTCAGCAGGCTGGTAACCCAGAAAGAACCATCCACGTTGAAAACGGAGTAATCGTGAGAAAGGCTCCATCACAGACGATGCAAATAAGGTACAGGACAAAGGAAGGAAAGGAACATTGCCAAGAACAGGTCAATGAAGACACACCAGAAAGCCAGAGAGATTATGCTGGAAAGAACTGGAAAGTTATGAACGAACATTTCTCCATTTATTTATTTATTTATTATTTATTTATGAGAGGAAGTCTTATTCTATTGCCCAGACTGGAGTGCAGTGGCATGATCTTGGCTCACTGCAACCTTTGCCTCCCAGGTTCAAGCGATTCTCCTGCCTCAGCCTCCTGAGTAGCTGGGGCTACAGGTGTCCGCCACCACACCCAGCTCATTTTTGTGTTTTTAGTAGAGATAGGGTTTCAAAATGTTGGCCAGGCTGGTCTCCAACTCCTGACCTCAGGTGATCCACCGGCCTCGGCCTCCCAAAGTGCTGAAATTACAGATGTGAGCCACTGCGCCCAGCCTGAAACAATATTTCTCCATGAGGCTTTAAAAAATAGGCATAACGTCCCTGAAACAGGAACTCAAATAAGAAACAGGACAACAAGGGGAGATTAAAAGACAGCAAAGTTCAGGGAAGAAATAGAAGAATGAAGCAATCCTGGAAATGGATGCCACATTAACAGCAATAAAGGAAGCAGAGACACTGATGGAAACACAGCCAAATATATGGAGGACAGATTCCAGAAAATCCCAGCGATTGGCTCAAGAATGAGCACATGACTCATAGACGTTAGCTGCAGACTTTCTGGAACAAAGCCCAAGAAAGCTATCAGAAGAGACATTCTCCCTGGCTAACATGATGTCGCCATCTGCTACCACGGTGGAAGTCAGCCCAAAGACAAGGCCACATACCAAGAAAACCACAAGAGAAATGAAGCCAGAACCTGAGAACACCACGATCCTCTGAATCAAACTGCACCCGAAGCCCACCAGACCTTCAGACTTTTCAGCTATGTGAATCACTAAATTCCTTTTATTTAAAAAAATTCATTCAAATAGGTTTTCCATTACCGCCAACTGAAAGCTTCTTGATACATTTAAGAACAACTGAAATGAAAAAAGCAAAATGTTCATAATTCTAAAACAATACATTGGGAAGGCAAACAACTGAAAAATTATTCAAAACAGGAAAATGTAGTAAGGTGGCTTATTATAAAATGGATTTATCAAAATCCAATATGAAAACATTTTATGTGCAGTAGGCACAATCCAATGGCGAACTCAAAATGTACTCCCAATTCTATTCTCCCACTGCATCCACTAGAGGGACTGAGAAAGCTGAATGCTCTCTATTCCAGAATTTCTCCTAACTAGGAGTGATATGTAACGCAGATCTGGCCAATGAGACAGGAACAGAAAAGCCTGCTTTGAGCTTCTGGGAAAGTTTTTGCTTTTCTTAATTAAAAAAGGCCAGATACAGCTCATGATAGCTCATTTTCTCTCTCCTTGTCTTACTGCCTGGAATGCAAATGTGATGCCTGGAGATAAGGCAGCCATTTTGTGACTGTGACATGAAAAGCTGGAGAAGGCTACAAAATAAACAACAGTGATTATCTCAGAAAAACTAGGATCTTGAGTTGGGAGGGACTTTCTTCACAAACCGAGTTTTCTTTTTTTAAACACATTTTATAACATAAACTAGGAAATAAAATTATTTTGGAAATATAAAGGAAAGATTATTAGGGTTTACTCGGAGTAGGTAGGAGGTTTCAGAGAGGAGAGGAGTAAAAGTTGGGAAAGCAAGACAGCAGAGTAAAAGGTGATCAGGCTATGAAAACAACACGAGCCAGGAATTTACTGAAGCAGAGAGTTTTTCAAAGTAGAAAGTAGTAGAATATATGAGTGAAAAGATAAAGGGGACTGGAGGATGAGAATAAGCCAGACAGAAATCAGACCCGACTCTACAGTGATGGACACTCCTGAACAGTCCCTAGAGGTTCCTTTTTAGTGGGGCCGGGGAAGTGGTACAATAAAAACAAAGTTTGAAGTCCAGGATACAGAATAAGTTGGGGTTTAAAGCTAAAGAAAATAGAAGTGAAAATCAGAACAAATTCATCCAAGATTCAAGATTTCAAAATTAAAACAGCAATATTTAACTGTAAGAATTCTAGGCAAGGCACGGTGGCTCACACCTGCGATCCCAGCACTTAGGGAGGCTGAGGTGGGCAGATCACCTGAAGTTCAGGAGTTTGAGACCAGCCTGGCCAACATGGCGAAACCCTGTCTCTACTAAAAATACAAAAATTAGCCAGGCGTGGTGGTGGGTGCCTGTAATCCCAGCTACTTGGGAGGCTGAGGCAGGAGAATCACTGGAACCTGGAAGGCAGTGGTTGCAGTAAGCCAAGATCATGCCACTGCACTCCAGCCTGGGCAACAGAGCAAGACTCCACCTCAAAAAAAAAAAAAAAGAATTCCATTGCTGTACACATTGAAAGTTTTGGACGGTTCTGTTATTACATACTTTATTTACATAACCTTGTTTCTGAAGTAAGCAAAATGATGGGATTTAATTTATCTATGCTATAAGAAAACACATTTGTCATTTCTTTTTACATTTCATTAAAAGTAATGGCAAAAAACACAATTACTTTTGCACCAACCTAATACAATGTAATGTAAAAAGAAATGCAGGCTGGGCGTGGAGGCTCACACCTGTAACCGTAGAATTTTGGGAGGCCAAGGTGGGAGGATCACCTGAGGTCAGGAGTTCTAGATCAGCCTGGCCAAATCTCTACTAAAAACACAAAAATCAGCTGGGCATCCTGGTGCACGCCTGTAATCCCAGCTACTCAGGAGGCTGAGGCAGAATAGCTTGAACCCGGGAGGTAGATGTTGCAGTAAGCCGAGATCGCGCCACTGCACTCCAGCCTGGGCGACAGATCGAGAGTCTGTCTCAAAAAAGAAAAAGAAAAAAATAAATGCAGCTGCAAATAGAACAGAAGCTGGACACAGACTGGAAGGAAGGCAACCAGAGTCCAGCGCACTACTTTTGGACAGGGAGGTAATCAAGAGAGCACTCCATGGGGAGTACAAAGACCTGGACTCTGGTTTTAAGTCTACCTCTAGCTTCCGTGTGGCCCTGGACAGTCACCTCTGTTTTCTGAAGCTCAGCATGTTTGTCTGTAAAATAAGGGAGTTGGACCAAAAGTTTGCTACGGTCCTTTTCAGTTCAAAACTCTGTGAATAGTTTACTTCAGCCTTGGAGCTGGCAGGGACGGCGGCTGAGAGTAGAATCTGAGGACTAGGGCTGGAGAACCGGGGCTGAATAACGTGCGACTGTGCAGTAAGGGGTCACCCATGAAACCTGGATCTAATAACACCATTTAGTAAACCTCTATCTAATAACACCATTTACATTCTTGAATATTCCAGAAGTCCTACACTTACGAACAGGTACTACCAAATTCCCTATTTGCCCTGAATATGGGGACACATAAGAGCTATAGTAACTATAAAATATGTTTTATAGATCTTTTTTAAAATTGTGTAATTAGTGCCTTAATACATATGACAAAGAGTAAAAATTCATGCAGAACGCCATGATCTTCAGCCAATTCATACCAGTAACTAGTGACCAGGTGTCCCGATTTTCTTTTTTCTATTTTTTTTTTTTTTTTTGAGACAAGGTCTGGCTCTATCGCCCAGGCTGGAGTGCAGCAGCAACTACTAGAGATTATCTTAAATGTCTCTAGTTAATTTCTAAATCAATTTGATTAATTCCAAAATAAAGTTCCAAATGCCGCTCACCAAAATGAAAGCAATTTGAATATCTTAATCTACTCTAAAAAGTCCCCCATAATGAAATCCCAGCACGCCTTCATCCACCTGCAGCTTCGCCAAAGCCACTTCACACTGTGCTGCCAGACAGAGCCTGAGGCCGAGTGACTCTGGAGTGGCAGAAAGAGCCTGCTGAGCAGCTGTGGGGGAAGAGGGCATCCAGCATTGCTCACTGCAAAGGAAGTCAAGTCCTGACCATGCCTGAAGGCGCCTGACAAAGTCTCCACAGAACACCATGGCCAGGAGAGGCTGTGACAGCACTCATTCATTCACCATATATTTACTGATCACCTCCCAGGTGCCAGGCACTGTTCTAGACACTGGAGATTCCACAGTCAACAAAATTAGACAAAACTCCCTCCTTTCGTGAGTTGCACATTCTAGTGCATGTGAAAGACAAATTAGAGAAATCAGGGGAAAAAAGCAGGAAAGTGCAAGCAAGGCACAGGTAGGGGCAAGAGACAAGGAAGGCTGCTCTGAGAAGCTGTCTCTGAGTGAAGACAGGAAGGGAGGACACAATCCGCCAGGATAGTTGAAGAAAGCTCATTCTGTGCTGCGGGAAAGCACATGCAAAGGCCCCAAGGCAGGAGGAGGTCAGCGTGACTTAGAGGTCCTGGAAGAGCCACAGTTCTTATCTCTGCATGAGACGGGAAGCCACTGGAGGGCTTCTGAACAGAGCAGGGCCAGAATCTGAGTTCCCATTTTAAAGGCCCACTCCAGAACCAAAGTGGAGAACGGAGAAAAAGCAGATGGAGTTAGAAACGGGAAAGCAGCTATCTGTGGACTAGGGTGCTAGTCACAGTGATGGCAAAAAGTGGTCAGATGTGGGATATATCTGAAGGTAGACCAAACAGAATTTGCTAGCAGACAGTTTGAGATGTGAGAGAAACAGAATCAAGGATGACTGTAAACTTTCTGGGCTCCATAAAAGACAAATGTATATCTAGGCGTAATTACTACTCACATTGGACAGAGGCTTGGAAATCCAGAGCCAGAGATTTTGTGTAAACACTAAAAGGGCATCTCGAAGGACCTGAAAACCTACAGGCGTCTAAGGCTCCTTAAAACACCAACCTTACAAAGAAATTCACTGTAATAAGTTGTTACTTACAAAACACGAATGCTACAACCATCCTCTGTACTCCCCTCCACTCCCATGTGCATGAGCTCTCCCATCTGCGGCGCCTGCTCTCAGGTCCCCCCACCTCCAGCCTCCTTCCTGACTCCACTGCCTCATTCTACACACCTTGATACAGATCTTCTCCAAAGATCTAGCCTCATTTGCCTTTTCTTCTCTCTTTACAGTCTTTCACTCAACAATCTCAATCACTTCCAGCAACAATCTGTTCAAAGAAAAGACCCCATAAATTTCTATCTCTGGCCTGACTCTTTACACAGTTTGAGAATTCGAATTACATCCTTGATACTACTACTTAATATCCTGCCGCATCTCAAACTCACAAAGCCCTTCACTGAGACTCCAATCTTCCCATCTCTTTGGCTAAAGCCAGGGGGTTATGACTGAGTGACAGGTTACAGAGCTTGGGTTCATTCCATAGGTTAACATGGAGCAAAATACGACTGCTGAGTTTTGCAATGATCTGTCTTTATCTTTCCTTCTGAACGTTCATACATGTTATCTTTTTCACCCCTTTAGCATGTTACTTTCTACCTTTATATTAGGTACCTTTATATTAGGTAAAATGTGACATATACTAGTTCCATATTGACATACAGTATATGCTATGATCATTTATCATATACCATTTATCTGCATGTTTTATCTTACCGATTAGGCTATATCACCATTTAGGACCTAATGGATTTACCTTTACATAACTTCGGTGTAATGCACAGGTGCTGCCCATAAAAAGGCCTCAATAAACATTTGTTTGATACAAAACACATGTGTAGAAGACCATGGAAAGTGACCAACCACCAAAGCCAGCTCATTACAAATTTCTTCAAAAGGTGCTTCCTTTAAAACTCCCCCAGTATCATTAACCCTTGGGTTACATTTTCTTTATTCTACAATTAACAAAGGTTCCTTACAAATAGATAATTTTTCTGACTCATTTCATGAGGGTCTCAAATTTCTATCTTCTTCTTTTTTTTTTTTTTTTTTTTTTGAAATGGGGTCTCACTCTATTGTGCAGGCTGGAGTGCAGTGGTGTGATCTCAGCTCACTGTAACCTCCACCTCCCAGGTTCAAGCATTTCTCCTGCCTCTGCCTCCCAACTAGGTGGGATTACAGGCACACACCACCACACCTGGCTAATTTTTGTATTTTTTTTGTAGAGACCAGGTTTCACCATGTTGCCCAGGCTGGTCTCAAACTCCTGGTCTCAAGTGATCTGCCTGCCTTGGCCTCCCAAAGTGCTGGGATTACAGAGGTGAGCCACAAACCCAGCCTCAAATTCCCATCTTCAAGCCACAGGAAACAACTAATTTCTTCAAGATATAAAAAAAAAAAAAAAAAAAAAGCACAAACAAACCCCAAGAGTAGTATTTTGAAGGGAGACAGAATTTCAAACATCAAAACAACTGTGCTCTCATCTTCTGAGATGCCCACTAGGGTAACCACCGTTTCTAAATGCATCATGCTTACTGTAGCTTCTGGAAATTTGCTTATTCAAATGATCCAATCCCTTCTTCTCCTTGCTACTAAAAGTGCAGCATCAGCGGCAGCTGGGAGCTTGTCACAAATGCAAATGAACAAGCCCTATCTCAGACCTACTGAGCCAGACTCTTTGGGGCCCAGGAATCTTCATTTAACAAGCTCTCCAGGTAAACGTTTGAGAAGGACAGGCCTATCCCACGGCCAGAGTTACCTTTTGAAAACCCATCTCAACGTGTCATCAGACACCTTAAATGGCCACAGGATAAAGTCCAAGCCTTTGCAGAAAGTGAAGGATCTTCATCATTTAATTGCCACAATCTTCCCATTAAGTCAATCAGCATGTGTTGACCACCCGCTCACACGCCAGGCTCTCTTGCAGGTTTGGAGAAGATAGCTGTGAACTTGTCTGATAGCCTTGCTCTCATGGAGCTTACCTTCTCAGAGGGAAACTGACCTCAGAACTCATCTCCCACCAACCAACCACCCCATCACCTGTGTTCTACCCACATTGCTGTCTTCACCCTTCTCCAAATACATCCACACATTTCACAGACTTCATGCCAGGGTTCATGCTGTTTCCAACTCACTACCAACCAGGCTGAAATCCTCCTTCTTACTCTGGGCTTCTGCTCGTCCTCTAACACAGCAAAGGCTGCATCCCTAGACTGTGATTCCTATTTAAATGTCTTTTTCTCCTCTGCTGGGCAGTGTGAGCCTCAGGGGCAGAACCGTATATCCTTCATCCTTGTATACGTGGCACCTAGCCACATGGCTTAGAATAAATAGAGTTTAATTAAATATTCTTAAAAATACAACTCAGAGACAGAATTTTGTCTCTGTTCAAAATGCTTCCTTTGGAAATCTTTAAATTTTCCTCTAAAGCCAGTGTGGTGGTGAGAGCCTATACTCCCAGCTCAGGAGAAAGCCAGGAGGACCACTTGAGCCCAGGAGTTCAAGGTTGTGATGAGCTATGATGCCACTGCACTCCAGCCTGTGCGACAGAGTAAGACCCCGCCTCTAAAAAAAGAAGAAAGTTTTCCTGTAAAGTCTAAGACCTTCTTTTTTAATGACATTCATTTAAACAGTGGACAATATCCTTTGACAGTATAATTAGAATTTTGGCAACGGTCTAATAAATGGTGTAAGAGGGTGATGAAGATGGGCAATGCAACTGCTATTCTAAAACAAACTTTAAATATTAACAGAACTGATTATTTTGGTACATTTTATGACTGAAGGCAACTCTGAAAATGTCTTGCACAGTGACAGCCTCACTGTAATATTTTTATTCTAGAGTAAGGAATTGAATTTTTTTTTTTTTTTTTTTTTTTTTCATTTTATAGACACAGGGTCTTGCTCTGTAGCCCAGGCTGGAGTACAGTGGTGTGATCACAACTCATTATAGCCTCGACCTCCTGGTCCCAAGCAATCCTCCCATCTCAGCCTCTTGAGTAGCTGGGACTACAGGGCACACACCACCATGTACTGCTAATTTTTTAATTTTTTGTAGAGATAGGGCAAGACTCCTGGCCTCAAGTGATCTTCTTGCCTTGGCCTCCCAAAGTGCTAGGATTACAGGCTTGAGCCACCACACCCAGCTAGAATAACACTCTTTTCAATGTTTCAATTCTGCCATGCTTTGGTAAAATGAAACAGAATCCCTCTTCCGGCAGGTAAATCTTCTGTTAAGACAATCATACATGTTTTCAAGAATGCATTATGTATGGGAGAAGGGTGCAGGGAACATGTCTGTTTCTAAAACAAAAAAAAGCAAGAATATTTAGATGTGGATGGGCTACCATAAATCTTCCCTATCATCCTCCCTTTTTCTACCCCCTTCCCACAACTTGGCACTTGAGGCACCTCCAGTGTTCCCTGGAAGACATTCAAAAGCAAAATAAATAATGGAAAGAAAACTGAAGTCTACGTTGGAAAACCTTTGTCCTAATCCCAAATGTTACAACCTCACGAAAGTACTTCTATTGTCTGGACCTCAGTTCCTTAAAAGGAAAGCTGAGGTTCCTTCCAGTTTAAAATGCTACCCACTTTCAAATGTTTTCATCTCTAGAGATGAGAGAACATGCCACCTGCGTCCCAGCAGCCCTTTTGGGAGGTATGCACGCAACTCTAAAGATTTGATTGAATCAAGTCACCCACCATTAAACATTTTCAACACTACTATCCTAAATATGCCTTCATTTTTGCATTATGTATAAGAAATATAGCCAATATAGCTACAGTAAACATTAGTGCGACTCGCTTTCATGTTTTAAGACAAAAATAAATAAACGTCTATACTGACTTTCCATATTGTCTTTGGAACCCACTGATTGAGAGAGCAGTATCCTGCCTGGATATTAATGAGCTGCCTGGATATTAATGAGTACCTGCCACATAAAAGAGAGAGTGGTAAGCCAGGCACGGTGGCTCACGCCTGCAATCCCAGCACTTTGGGAGGCTGAGGTGGGCGGATCACCTGAGGTCAGGAGTTTGAGACCAGCCTGGCCAACATGGTGAAACCTCACCTGTACTAAAAACACAAAATTAGCCAGGCATGGTGGCGCATGCCTGTAATCCCAGCTACTCAGGAGGCTGAAGCAAAATTGCTTAAACCCGGGAGGCAGAGGTTGCAGTGAGCTGAGATCGTGCCATTGCACTCCAGCCTGGGCGACAGAGACTCCATCTCAAAAATAAATTTAAAAAAAAAGGAGAGGGTGGTGGACTAAGGAGAATTGGCAGCAGCTGCCCCCATCCTTAAGACCACAGTTAGGCCTCAAGCATAAACAGTGTTTTCATGAAGTAACGAGGCTTTAGATAAACATACCACACTTTTCTTTGCAATACTATTTTGCCAGGTCAATTAAGAAAATGTGAAAATCAAAAGAACATTTTTACCATGGTGCAGACCTGGATGTCTCCAATTTTTGAGTGCATAGGACTCAGGGATTTTGTCAAAATGCATATTCTCAGTCATCAGTTCTGCAGCGAGGACTACGATTGTGCATTTCTAGCAAGTTCCCAGGTGACACTGTGGACCACATGTAAGTAGCAGAGGTAGAGAACACAGTTGTCCCTCAGTATTCGCCGGGGATCAGTCCCAGGACCCCCAGGTGTACCAAAATCCATGCATACTCAAGTTCCGCAGTCCGCCCTGCAGAGCCTACCTGTATGAAAAACACATCCCACAAATACTCTATTCTTGATCTGCTTTGAAAACATCCCCATAAGCGTAGGTGGACCCTCGCAGATCAAACACGTTACTCAAGGGTCAACTGTATATGCCAGGCAGCAATATGCTTCCTAAAGGGACTCATTTTGAAGATACATGATCTAAAAATTCACTTTTTTTTTTTTTTAAATAACAACTTCAACTGGGAAAATTCCATGAAGCCAGACCCTGGGCTCAAAGCCCAGGATCCCAGCCACACATCTCTTAAAAATAGGTTTTCAAAATGCCTTGCATTTTTTAAAAAAAGAATAGCATATTTGCCTAAAATTCTAGTCAAAATTCTTGATATTCACCACTCTATTATTATTTTTTTACTAACTTCTTCCTTGTTCAGTTCTCACTTCCTCCTTGCCTGTCATTAAGCTGAGTAACAAAGCTGTCAACACTCTGCTGCTTGCCAGGTAGATGCAACTCCTTTCTCCATTTGTTTATCTCCTGCAAAGCGGAATAATTTTTCTAAATTCGCTCAGATTCCCAGTGGCACACAGTATCATGCCTAGAGTTGTGGAATTAGGAAACCAAAGAGAAATTTTGTGCTTCCTGAAATTTTGTGGTTACTTCAAATCATCATCCTATAAAGATAACAAGGATGAGTCTCTTGCAAAGCAAAAATGCTAGTTAACTACAAAACTGGAATTTAAGTACAGAAGGTCAATTTCAAATGAATTCAGGATGCAAAAATCTTACAGACACCTGAGAAGTAACTTGATTGTTGAACACTGTACTCGTAGAGTTAAAATAGCTCAAGAAGAACGCATATGCTTCTATTTAGTTGTTGTTTTTTTTTAATCCTGTTGCAAATTCTACTATCCTAGTATTTTCTTATGTTTAAAAATATCTTCATTCTCATTTACCATCCCTGGAGCAATATCCCTGGCAAATTCTTCACAATTCCCCATGAGTTTTCCAGCACAGATGCAGCTTTCCAAGTCAAAACTTGTACAAACATCATCTGTCAAACTTCTGCAAGGTAATGACATACTCATCCTGAGCTGTCTTGTCCCCTTGAAGAGACTTTGCTAAAATTCTTAGCATAGCAAGGACTTTCAAATACATATATATATATATATACCAAGTACCTCAGAATTACAGTATCCATAAAACAGGGTGTGACTTTTTTAATAGTTCTAGAAAACAAAAAATACAATAGCAGAAGTTTTGAAGATAATTGATAGAAGGATTAGAAAATCAAGTTGAGAAAAATCTACCAAAAGCAGAACGAGTCCAGGGAAAAAGGGGGAAAGGCAGGGAAGTAGACGAGTCCAGGAGGTCCAAAACTGAAAAGTAAAATTGCCAGAAGAAAGGAAGCCGAGATATGAAAATTTATCAGTGAAATCTAAGAAATTTCCCCCAGGAATGAGTTAGTAGACTGAAGGGGTTTACTGAGTGCCCAATATAATAGCTGCTTTTTCTTTTAAACCCCCAAGTCACGGCATTGTGAAATTTCAGAACACTAGGGACAAACAGATGATCCCAACAGTTTCCAGAGAGAAAAAACTGGTCACACACTAGCAGATACGAAATCAGAATGGCCAGATGCGGTGGCTCAAGCATGTAATCCTAGCACTTTGGGAGGCCAAGGCAGGTGGATCACTTGAGGTCAGGAGTTCGAAACCAGCCTGAGCAACATGGTGAAACCCTGTGTCTACTAAAAATACAAAATTAGCCAGGCGTGGTAGTGGCACCTATAATCCCAGCAACTCAGGAGGATGACGCAGGAGAATCACTTGAACCCGGAGGTGGAGGTTGCAGTGAGCTGAGATCGCGCCACTGCACTCCAGCCTGGGTGACAGAGCAAGACTTTGTCTCAAAAAAAAAAAAAAGAAGAAGAAATCAGAATGGTTTCACATTTCCCAATGGTAACACAAAGCCAGAAGGCAATGGAGCTCACCTCCAAAACCCTGAAGAAAAATCTACAACTGGGAATTCTACACTCAGCCTATCAATCCAATGAGAATGGAGAATAAAGATGTTATCTGCAATATCTCAAAATTTATCTTCCACACACTCTTTGTTAGGACAAGCTCTTCCAGCATGTGAGAGTGACCCCAGAAAGAGGGCGACATGAGACAGAGCACATGGGAGAAAAGTGAAGGAATCCCTGGAACGAACGTGAAGAGGGATCCCAGCATGGCACCCACGTGTGTCCCAGACACAGAACTGCAGCTAGAGAGCCCAGACACAATCCCCAAGAGTTAACTCTGTGCAGTCACTGTGGTAAGCAGTGCACAGGCAGCATCTCATTTAAATTCTACAATAACCCTGGAGATCAGCAATGATTAGCTGCTATTATGGGAATTTTAAAGATGGGGAAACTGAGAGTCAGCTAGGTTAATTTCCCCACTGTCACACAGCTTTACGTGGCAGAGATGAAACTTCAAACCCAGGCCTGCTACCCTTTTACACCTATGCACGTGTCCACTGCAGGATTCTGTGAGATAAAACAGAAACCTGGAAATGTGAAGGAAAGAAAGGAAACACAGATTAAAAAGGCAAAGAGGACAAACACGTGAAACGGGACACTCGTGGAGAGATGAACGTTGGGTGTTATGCTCTTCTGTATTTATTTCCTATTTCAAAGATTTTTCCAAATTGAAAAAGGAAGGGGAGAAAGATAAGTGAACAGGAGGAGAAGAAAGTAATAAGGGGGGAAAATGGAAAGATGTAGGAAAAAGACATGAGACTAAGGAATACAATTGGAACGACGCTCTTTGACATTCAAAGTGCAGTTTTAAAGAGCATATTCTCCCTCAATGATGTGAAGTGATACATCTCATCCACTACTAAATGATCAAATCCAAGGGACTTCCAAATTCCTTCCAACCATCTTTTCAGTTTTAATCAAAATGCAACATAGCTGGGCACAGTGGCTCACGCCTGTAATCCCAGCTACTCGGGAGGTTGAGGCATGAGAATCGCTAGAACCTGGGGGACGGAGGTTGCAGTGAGCCAAGACTGCGCCACTCACTGCACTCCAGCCGGGGGATAGAGCAAGCCACTGTCTCAAAAAATAAAAATAAAAAGTAAAAAAAATACAACATAGGCCAGAACAGGCATGAACTATGCGTGATGTGCTTACTGCATTGAGGGGTCCTAGGGCAGTGAGGGGCTTGTCTAACTTCATGGACTCCTCTGCCCATAAACCAACTCAGATGTGTTTGCTCAGATGCTTTTAAACAAATAAAATGTTTTATACGAATGTAAAACCCCAGGGAGAAAGAAAAAATATACAAGTGTAATATATAAGTTATCCATTCTATAGACCTGTATAGAAGCTCACTTTAACAATGCTGTTACTTAGATATGGAGAACTCACTTGTCTAACATCTGCAAACCTGCTCAGAGATAACAAACTTAATTCTTTTTAGATGCCTTTCTTAAAAGATTAGGCAATATACATCGTTTAGTTAATAATTTTCAACTAACATAATTTATAAGCTATACTCAATAGAGTTGAAATATCCAATTCAATAAAACAAACTGTCCAGTTAACTAAATTAATGGTGGGCTCAATAAGAGATGTTCTGACTTGATTTGGGTGTTTTTCTTTTTTGAGACAGAGTCTCGCTCTGTCGCCCAGGCTGGAGGGCAGTGGCGAGGTCTCAGCTCACTGCAAGTTCCACCTCCCGGGTTCACGCCATTCTCCTGCCTTAGCCTCCCAAGTAGCTGGGACTACAGGTGCCCGCCACCAAGCTTGGCCAATTTTTTGTATTTTTTAATAGAGACGGGGTTTCACCATGCTAGCCAGGATGGTCTCAATCTCCTGACCTCATGATCCATCCATCCCCCTCGGCCTCCCAAAGTGCTGGGATTACAGGCATGAACCACCGCACCCGACCAATTTGGGTGTCTTTCTTAAGATTTTACTCTCACACTTTACCCTCATACAAAAATGTCTGCTTGCTTTACATAAAGACATACTTTGCCTTCAAGAGAATCTAATTTACTGTATCATATTTTATTCTTTACTCGTATTTTATCTTAGTTACACACCATACGTGACCTCCAAAAACCACAGAGAGCCAAGGACTATGAGAGGTTCAGAAATCCCATGGATATGTATAATTTAAAAATAATTTTACAACACCTATAGGCTATTGGTCTGACTTAATAATTAAAGAAATATAAAAGAACATGGTGCTGAAGTATAATATTTTATCTATTGAATCACAAATCTTGGGGAAAAAAAAGGCCAATATCCCATACAGGTGAAATTAATACAACTGTAACTATTTTGTGGCATGATAAATTGTTTCAAACCATTTAGAACTGTTTGAATATATTTGGATATAAATATAAAAGGTTTGCATATAAATATAAAAAACATTTAAGAAGTGTTACTATTTTATTCAGTAGTAATCTTCCTGGAATTAGGAAATAACTGAAAAGAAGAAAAATAATATTAAAAAATAGTCACTATCTACAATAATTATTTATAAGCAGCCTACTTAATAAAAAGGGTAACAGATTAATAAGCAAATTATATTACATCAACTCCACATAATATTATGCAGCCACAGTAGCACTGTAAAATGGCTTAAAGCATTTGATAACTTTGTATTTAATCTATTCATTAAATTTTTTAATATAGAAAAAATTAAAAAATAAAAGTCATGCATAATTCTATCACTAAGAGACAACTACAGCTAAAATTGTTATAATTTTTTACTATGCAACACATGCATTTATGGCAGAGTTACTATCATACTATAGATGTAGTTTTATTGTTAAATATTTTGGTTGTTTTCAGTATTTTACAACACCACAGTAAGTATCACTGTGCAAATCTCAGATGATTTTCTTAGCATGCATTCCTAAAAGGAGAACTACTGAGTTAATGGTATGAGCAGTGTGCCAACTGGTACTCCCATAAGTGAGTGTGGGTATAATTTGTAATATTTTTTAAAAGAGCAGACTGCAATTTTTTTTTTTTTTTTTTGAGACAGGGTCTGACTCTGTCGTCCGGGCTGGAGAGCAGTGGTGTGATCACGGTTCACCGCAGCCTCAACCTCCCAGGCAAGTGATCCTCCCACTTCAGCCTCCTGAGTAGATGGAACTACAGGCATGTACCACCACACCTAGCTATATTTTTTTTTTTGTATTTTTTTTTTGGGAAAACATGAGGTCTCACCATGTTGCCCACGGTGATCTCAAACTCCTGAGCTCAAGTGATGATCCACCCACCTTGGCCTCCCAAAGTGCTGAGATCATAGGCGTGAGCCACCACACCCAGCCCAGATTGCAAATTTTCAGAAGTGCTGTAGCGCATATGAACAAAAACTAGAACATACAAGTAACCATGTTTTAAAATTTCAGTTAGGCCAGGCCCGGTGGCTCACACCTGTAATCCCAGCACTTTGTGAGGCTGAGGTGGGTGGATCACGGTAAAACCTCGTCTCTACTAAAATACAAAAAATTAGCCAGGTGTGGTGGCACGCACCTGTAGTCCCAGCTACTCGGGAGGCCGAGGCAGGGGAATCGCTTGAACCCAGGAGGTGGAGGTTGCAGTGAGCTGAGATCGCACCACTGTACTACATCCAGCCTGGTGACAGAGCAAGACTTTGTCTTAAAAAAAAAAAAAAACAGTTAATAGGTAGCCATATTGCTTTACAGTCTAAATGAGTAACTCCTGGGCTAGCTTCAACAGACGCCATCATTCTCAGATTTTAGTCCTCAAGAAAAGAGGCTCCCTAGTTTGCTTTTTGTTTTTGAGGCAATAGAGTCTCACTCTGTCGCCCAGGCTAGAGTGCAGTAGCACCATCTCAGATCAATGCAACCTCCCACCTCCCAGGTTCAAGTGATTCTTGTGCCTCAGCCTCCCAAGTAGCTGGGACTACGGGCAGGCACCACCACATCTGGCTAATTTGTTGTATTTTTCGTACAGATGGGATTTCACTATGTTGGCCAGGCTGGTCTCAAACTCCTGACCTGAAACGATGCATCCGCCTCAGCCTCCCAAAATGCTGGGATTACAGGCGTGAGCCTCCGCACCCAGCCCAAGGCTCCCTAGTTTGATTGACACCACATAAAATGCCTCTGACCCACAGCTAAATTCTTAGTGTCATGGTATTTTCCCTCTAGAACACAGAGTAGTAATTCTGACCTAATGACCTTTCTGCAGGAATGCTGCTCGTGGCAGCAACATTCCTTTCCTTTAAAGTGGCTTTTGCTTAGGTGAGGGATATACAGCCATTCATTATAATATTCTCCCTCAATCGCCTGAGTCCAGGAGATCGAGACTGCAGTGAGCCACGATCGCGCCATGGCACTATAGCCTGGGCAACAGAGTGAGGCCCTTAACATACATATGTTCTCCCTCTTTGTTTATGTCGGAAATTTTTTTATAATAAAAAAAAATTTAAGCACATTAATTTTAAAAACAACTCATAGCAAAGGAATGTTCCTAAGAAATGCCATCTCATTTTGTAAGTACAGTCATGTCCTGCATAATGACGTTTCAGTCAGTGACAGATGGCATTTGCCACGGTGGTTCCATAAGGCTATAAAGAGCTAAAAAATTCCTACCGCCTACTGACATCACAGCCATCATAATGTTGTGCAACGCCTTGCGTGTTTGAGGTGATGCTGGTGGAAACACACCTGCACTGCCAGTCTCCAAAAGTCTGGCAGATACAATTACGTGCAGTATAAAATAATAATGATAATAAATGGCCCTGTGATTGGTTTATATATTTACTGTACTTTTTAATCACTCCTTCAGGGTACACTCCTTCTACTTACATGTATTTTTTAAAGTTAACTATGAAACAGCCCCAGGCAGGTCCCTCAGGAGGTGTCCAGAATAAGGCATTGCTATCACAGGAGGTGATGGCTTCATGCAGTTACTGCCCCTGAAGACCTTCCAGTGGGACAGATGTGGAGGTGCAAGACAGTGATATTGAGAATCCTGACCCTTGTCTAGGATAATGTGTTTGTGCCTGAGTTTTTAACAAAAAGAGTTTTAAAAGTAAAAATTTAAAAAAAAAAATTAGTAGAAAAATGTTTACAGAGCCGGGCACGGTAGCTCACACCTGTAATCCCAGCACTTTGGGAGGCCGAAGTGGGTGGATCACGAGGTCAGGAGATCAAGATAAGCCTGGCCAGCATGGTGAAATCCCATCTCTACTAAAAATACAGAAATTTGCCAGGCGTGGTAGCATGTGCCTGTAATCCCAGCTACTCGGGAGGCTGAAGCAGGAGAACAGCTTGAACCTGGGAGTCGGCGGTTGCAGTGAGCCGAGATTGCGCCACTGCACTCCAGCCTGGGCAACAGAGAGAGACTGTCTCAAAAAAAAAGAGAAGAAAAATGTTTATAGAATGAGAATATAAAGAAAGAGAATATTTTTGTTCAGCTGTACAATGTGTTTGCTTTTAAGCTAAGTATTATTATGAGTCAAAAAGTTTTTTTTAAAAGTTTATAAAGTTAAAACTACAGTAACCTAAGGTTAGTAATTCATTGTTGAAGAGAGAAATACATTGTTAAAATAAAGTTAGTGTAGCCTACGTGTGCAGTGTTTGCAGTCATAGGGCACAGTACTGTCCTTGGCCCTCCCATTCACTCACCACTCACTACTCACCCAGTGCAACTTCCAGTCATGGTAAGTGCCCTGTACGAGTATTTCAATCCTTATCTTTTATACCATATTTTTACTGTAACTTTTCTATGTTTAGATACACAAATACTCATCACTGTGTTCAAACTGCCCACAGTATTCCGTGCAGTCGCGTGCCACAGGGGTTTGTAGCCCAGATGCAACAGGCGATCCCATATAGCCTAGGTGTGCAGTGGGCTGAGTGAAGTGGGCTGTGAGCCTGGGTTTATCAGGCACACTCTGTGATGTTCACACATGACACAATCGCCTAAGGACGCATTCTCAGGAGTATCCCTGCTATGCAAAGCCTGACTGTACTCCCTGTTATTACAACCCTGAGCTGTTTTCCACAGCAGCATGGTCATCACTGTCCCTAGACACCACCAAATTTACATCTACTCAGAGAAATAATTATATTCCATTTAACATTTTAAATAAGTACTACACAAAGATACTCTGGAAGGTCAAAAGCCGCATTCTTCTTGGCCTGAGGAAATCAAGATGATCACAGGGCTGTGCGGGAGACCAGTAGCACCAAAACAAAAGGTCCAGTAACACACTAAGGCGAATGCCAGGAGAGCAGTGGGAGGACAGCGGGAGGACATTGCACACAATTCAGCCACTCTTTTCTCACACTGATGCCAAGTTCCTGAGTAACACTCCGAGTAAAACGTGCACGACTCACTCCAGACAGTGCACTTAGTGTCCACCCACACTCACGTGGCACAGTGGAAAGGACACTTGCTAGGAAGTCAGCCAGGCCTGATCTCCCATCCCGTCTCTGCTACCGACTTGCTGTGAGACCACAGGCAAGCTACGAGCCCCACAAAGCAGAGGTGATGCTTCCCGCCTCAGCACTTAGCATGGCACCTGGTGTGGCACGTGCACGGGATGAGTATCTGTTGAGTGAATGGGTGGGTGGTGTAATCCCCGCAGTGAAGCTGCCTATACTATTTCAATGGGAGCCTCCCACTCCCCCACCCCCACACCTCCCTTCCCTTCTCTTTCTATGGGTCTCTGCCTTCCCTCCCTCAGAAATGTGCTGTTCCCATGGGGTTCATAATTGTTCTTTCTAAATATATTCCAAATCATATTTCTAGGAATGACAACCTGATCTGATAGTGATAAAGGTTTGTCATCTTTCCCAGAATTAGCTCCCTTTCTAAAATTCTCTTTTTCTCAACCAATCAACCAAAACCAATACCTACTATGAGCTCTAGACTGTGCTGGGCACTAGGAAAAAACTGAGAATGTGTGATTCTACCCTCAAGAATGTTATACCCACTTGGGTATAAACATTGGACGTAATAAACTAATCAACATGAGAAACAATACGTAGAAAATGATAAGCTGTAAATTCCATTCATCGAAAGATTATTTAACTGAAAATCCAACTATATGTGAAAAATATAAGAACTAGAGAATAGTTCAAAAGACAGAAAGAAAGAAAGGCTTAGGACAGCCAGGATGGAAGCAGGAATAAAAGCATGCACACATCTCACACCTAGTAATTCGCTTCTGGAAACTCTATAAGGAAATAACCCAAAACAGGGGATAGGAATGTAGTAGCTTTCTGAATAAAAGATGTTCATTGCAGTATTAGGTATAAAAGAGAAAAATTAGAAAGAAATCTAAAATTCAAACCTAAAAGAGCATCCGTTTTGGCCGATGCACTGGGTACATACATCATAGAACCATTAAGGTATTCAGGAAGATGTCCTAACATTACAGAATGCTTACATTTTGTTAAATGGAAAGAATATTTTAAAATGTACCCAGCATCTCACAATGAGCACAAGAAACAAGAAAGGATGTAGGGAAGATGGGAAGAAGCAAGGCAAACAGTAATAGAAATATTTTGAAGGATGGGATCATGAAGTTTTTTTCTTCCCATTTTCTCTGAATTTATCAGGCTTTCTTCAACGAGCAGGTGCTGTATGTATAATAATAGCTTAATGAAAGTTGAAACACTGTAAGAACATACAGTGTCTATGTCCTTTGGTCAGAGGAGAATGCTTCACTCAGAGCCCAGTGTGTCTGTCTTCATTCATTCATTCCGGAGCCTGGCTGTGCTCTAGACACTGCGAACACAACACTAAGTAGGCTCGGCGTTGGGAGTCCGCTGTGATCCAGCCCAGCAGCTCATAGAGGAGCTGCCTTTCCACCAGGCACCATGGGCACAGGGCCTCAGGCCCACGGCACTTTTGGGGCCCATGAAAATTGTTTGTTTCCACAATCTCAGAAGAAAAAATGTGAACTATTAGGATGAAAAAAAAGTTTTATTATATAGTATTAATATTTCATCTGTATACCAATGTGGTTGTAAAAATGTAATTTGTAGTATCTTTTTAATGAAGGAAGGGGCTCATGAGTGTTGGATGCAGCCCAGGGAGACACACGCTAAGGGTGGAATGCGAAGGAGCCAGTGAGTCAGATTCGAGAAGGGCATTTCAGGCAGAGAGCACAGCTGCTGCAGAGGTCCTGAAACAGGGCGACAGCCATAACAACGTGAGGGAAACGGGCGACATGACAAAGGCCAGGTGTGGCCACATCTCCAAGGGATAAAGACAAAGTGGAACACAGTTAGACATGATAAGGGATTTAGGCCGGGCACAGTGGCTCACACCTGTAATCCCAGCACTTTGGGAGGCCAAGTGGGTGGATCACTTGAGGTCAGGAGTTCGAGACCAGTCTGAACAACAAGGCAAAATCCTGTCTCTACTAAAATTACAAAAATTAGCCAGGTGTGGCTGGGTGTGGTGGCTCACACCTGTAATCCTGGCACTTTGGGAGGCTGAGGCAGGCAGATCGCTTGAGGTCAGGAGTTTAAGACCAGCCTGGACAACATGGTGAAACCCCATCTCTACTACAAATACAAAAAATTAGCTGGGTGTGGTGGCAGGCACCTATAATCCCAGCTACTTGGGAGGCTGAGGCAGGAGAATAGCTTGAACCCAGGAGGTGGAGGTTGCAGTGAGCTGAGATCGCACCACTGCACTCCAGCCCGGGTGACAGTACAAGACTC
>NW_012116710.1:2695843-2731696 GCF_000951035.1 Colobus angolensis palliatus
AAAAAAAACTCAACCTTGTAAAAATAACGCCACTCTTACTTTTAATTATGGTATCGTGTAATAGAAAATTTTAAATTCTATATATTCTAAAGGTTTTACTTTTTAACTTCTGGGTATTAGTCTTACTTAAGGACTTCCCAGCCCAGGTGTGATGGATCACACCTCTAATCCCAGAACTTTGGGAGGCCAAGGCAGGCGGATCACTTGAGGTCAGGAGTTTGAAGCCAGCCTGGCCAACACATGGTAAAACCCCATCTCTACTAAAAATTCAAAAATCAGCCAGGCCTGGTGGCACACATCTGTAGTCCCAGCTACTCGGGTGGCTGAGACAGGACAACTGCTTAAACCTAGGAGGTGGAGGTTGCAGTGAGCTGAGATCACACCACTGCACTCCAATCTGGGTGAGAGTGAGACCCTGTCTCAAAAAAAAAAAAAAAAAAAAAAAAACAGGAAGGACTTCCCTACTACAGGTTTGTTATTATAATATATATGAAGAATATGAACTTTTAAATATATGGTTAAGTTCTTTAATCCATACAAAATTTATTTTGGAGAGCTTTTGGGATTGAAATTTACGCTAACAAATTTAGCAAGAAGTAAAAAACCTTTTTTTTTTTTCCTTGAAAAAAAGACAGGACCTCAGTTTGTCACCCAAGCTGGAATGTAGTGGCCCGATCATGGCTCACTGCAGCCTTGAACTCCCAGGCTCAAGTGATCCTTCCACCTCAGCCTCCCAAGTAGCTGGGACCACAGACATGCACCACCATGCCCAGCTAATTTTTTTATCTTTTGTAGGAGACAGGGTTTTGCCATGTTGCCCAGGCTGGGCTCGAACTCCTGAGCTCAAGCTTTGGACCAACTCGGCCACTCAAAGTGCTGGGATTACAGGTGTGAGCCACCATGCCTGGTACCTAACATAACTTTCTTCCAAATAATTGGCCAACTATTTCAACCTTTTTCTGTGTGTGTGTTTGTGTGTGTGTGTGTGTAAACAGAAAAGTAAAATTTCTATTTTCATTTGGAATTCATTTAGGTTTTATTTTCCGTTTGTTTGCTTTTTGAGTTTTTTGTGATTTTTTTTAAGTTTAGGAAAAAATATGCAGGTTCGTTCTACAGGTGAACTTCTGTCACAGGGGTTTGTAGTACAGATTATTTTGTCACTCAGGCACTAAGCCAAGTCCTCAACAGTTATTTTTTCTAATCCTCTCTCTCCACCTACCTTCCATCCTCAAGTAGGCCCCAGTATCTGTTATTTTCCTCTTTGTGTCATGAGTTCTCATCATTTAGCTTCCACTTATAAGTGAGAATGTGAGGTATTTGGTTTTCTATTCCTGCGTTAGTTTACTAAGGATGATAGCCTCCAGCTCCATCTATGTTCCTGCAAAAGACATGATCTCATGCTTTTTTGTGGCTGCATAGTATTCCATGGTGTGTATGTGCCACATTTTTTTTTTGAGACAGAGTGTCGCTCTGTCGCCCAGGCTGGAATGCAGTGGCGTGATCTTGGCTTACTGCAACCTCCGCCTCCTGGGTTCAAGTGATTCTCGTGCCTCAGCCTCCTAAGTAGCTGGGATTACAGGCGCGTGCCCCCACAGCTGGCTAATTTTTGCATTTTTAGTAGAGACAGGGCTTCATCATGTTGGTCAGGCTGGTCTCGAACTCCTGACCTTGTGATCTGCCTGCCTTGGCCTCCCAAAGTGCTGGGATTACAGGTGTGAGCCACCACGCCCGGCCACATTTTCTTTATGCAATCTGTCACTGATGCACAGTTAGGCTGATTCCAAGTCTTTGTTATTGTGAACAGAGCGGCAATGAACATTCACATGTGTCTTTATGGTAAAATGACTTATATTCCTTTGGGTATATACCCAGAAATGTGAAAAGATAATCTACAAAAGGGGAGAAAATATTTGCAAATCCTTCATCTGATGAGAGTCTAGTAGCCAGAATAAAGAATTGTTACAACTCAACAACAGAAAGACAAACAACTCAAAAATGGGCAAAGCAGGAGGTCAAGGCTGTGGTGCGCTATGATCGCACTGCTGCACTCTAGCTTGGGTGACAGAGCAAGACTCCATCTCAAAAAAAAAAAGTTTTTTTTAAATGGGCAAAGGACTTAAACAGTCATTTTTCCAAATTAGATATACAAATAGCCAACAGGCACATGAAAAGATGCTCAACATCACTAATCATTAGGCAAATACAAATCAAAACAACGAGATACCACCTCACACTTACTAGGATGGCTGCTGTTTAAAAAACAAAATAACAAATGTTGGTGAGGATGTGTAGAAATTGGAACCCTTGTGTATGGGAATGTAAAATGGTCCAGTCTCTATGGAAAATAGGAGGGCAGTTAATCAAAAAATGTTTTAAAAATTTCCATATGATCCAGCAGCTCTGCTTCTGGGTGTATACCGAAAAGAATTGAAAGCAGGCTCTCAAAAAAAATATTTGCACACTCACGTTCATAGCAGCATTATTCACTTGGGTCTGTTGATCTGTCCATCCACAGATAAATGAACAGTGGCCTATACATACAATGGAATATTATTTCATCCTATAAATAAAGGAAATTCTGATACATGCTACAATATGGATAAACCTTGAGGATATTATAATAAATGAAATAAGTCAGTCACAAAAAGTCAAATGCTGTATGATTCCACATGTATGAAGTACCCAGAATAGTCAAATTCCTAGACAGAGTGGAATGGTGGTTGCCAGGGGCTGGCAAATGGGGAAATGGGGAGTTATGTGTTCAAGAGATGTAGAGTTTCAGTTTTACACAATGAAAAGAGTTATGGATGGGTGGTGGTGATGGTTGCCCATCACATGTATTTAATACCACTGAACTGTATGCTTAAAATGGTTAAGATGGTAAATTTCATGTTATGTGTATTTCATCACAATAAAAAACAATTTTTTAATCATTCATTCTTCCTCTGTGGATTTTAAATTTTGTCCCTATGATATATAAATTCCTATATCTCATGTGTACACGTTTCTGAGCTCCATTCTGTTTCATTTATTCTATCTCAGCATTTTTCAAACAATAAGGCACAATCCATTGGTGGTTCCTAAAATCAGTTGAAAAAGATTATAACCACCATTATTGTTGTTATCTTCTAATGAAGTAGAATAGGATAGAAAATACTTCTAACAGAGTAAAGTATTACCCCATGAAATTTGTTTATGTGTGTGTGTGTGTGTGTGTGTGTGTGTGTGTATGTGTATGTGTATGTGTAGAGTTGGCTGAGTTGTAAAATACATTTGTTACCATGGATTTGTCGCCCAAAAAAGTTTAAGAAATACTGCTGTAATTATCCCTATGTCAGTATTATCCCATTCCAGCTACTTCATAGTAATAAAATTTATAAAGTGTTTTAATGTCTGATATTAAAATAAAAAAGCAACTCCCTTCCCTCCCCGCCTCTTTTCTTTCAAAAATTTTCAGGTAAACTTCAGAATCAGCTTATCAATTAAAAATAATACTTTTGATATTCCAATTAGGATATATTCAATGTATAGATTAATTTGAATGTAACTGACATCTTTGACTGAATTTTCCTATGTAGAAATGCCTATATTTCTATTTCAGTAGTTTTATGATTTATTCACAAAGGTCTTAACATGTTTGTTTGTTTTTTTTTTGTTTTGTTTTTTAAGAGATGTGGCTCTTGCTATGTTACCCAGGCTGGTGTCAAACTCCTGGCTTTAAGCAATCTTCCCACCTCAGCCTCCCACACTGCTGGGATTATAGGTGTGAGGCACTGTACCCAGCCCTGAGACTTCTGAGATAAGTTCTAACTGGTTATTTCAAGTGAACAGAGATAATATTGATTTTTACATATCACTCTTACAACCAGCTGCCTTACTTAAGCCTCTAATTAGTCCTAGGAGGTTTTTCCCCCATTTATTGTTATGATTTTCTGGTAGACTATTATGACACCTGAAAACTATAGTTTTTCCTTTATCTTTCCAGTTTTTATATGTCCCTTTTTTAAGAAAAATCACTAGCTAGAACGTCAAGTTCAATGCTACTTGAGTTGTGTCTTGCTCCTAACTTAATGTGTTCCACCATTAAACATATTCATTGTAAGTTTCTATCAGATATATTTTATCAATTAAAGACAGTTTCTTTTGATTTACATCTTACTAAGAGTTTTTATCACAAATAGGTGCTGAATTTCATGACTTTTTTAGACTTCTGTCATAAATATATGAACTTTTCCTTTAATCTATTAAAGTAATATAATTTATTACATTACAAAAGTTACTATTATTGAAACATCCTTGCATTCTTGTGATGCAAATGGCTTACTTGCACATGGGATATGTTACTCTTTCAATATAATTGCTAGCCTGAAATTTTAACTTTGTACTCTCATATCTATGTACTTGATTTTATATACATACACTTTGTGTTTTATTTAGCTTTAGTATCATGTTATATTAGCCTCACAGAAAGAATGAGAAAGTGTGCTATACTATAAAATAGTCTTATAACATAGGGAAATCTGTTTCTTTAAGATTTGGTAAAATTCACCTATAAAACCATATGGGCCTCACATCTCTGACTACTTGTTAAATTTTGACCATTATTGACCAATTTAGGTTTTCAACCTCTTTCAGATTCAAACAGAATCATCTATTTCATCTATATTTTTCATTTTTTGGTCACATGTGCATATATTTGTATAGTATTCTCATCTATATACACAGTAATGTCCCTTTTCTTGTTTCTAATGTTCTGTAATTACACACTTTCTTCTTTTTCTTAATGAATTCACCAAAGGTTTGTTTATTATTCTATTGTAGAAAACAGTTTTTGGTTGTCAGTTTTTTGTTTTTTTTTTAGGTTTATTGGTTTATCTTCATTTATAAAGATAAAAGTAGACCGGGCATGGTGGCTTATGCCTGTAATCCCAGCACTTTGGGAGGCCGAGGCGGGTGGATCACCTGAGGTCAGGAGTTCAAGACCACCCTGGTCAACATGGTGAAACCCCGTCTCTACAAAAATACAAAAATTATCCGAGCATGATGGTGGGTGCCTGTAATCCCAGCTACTCGGGAGGCTACGGCAGGAGAATTGCCTGAATCCGGGAGCCAGAGGGAGGCTGCAGTGAGCCGATATCGTGACACTGCACTCCAGCCTGGGGACTAAGCGAGACTCCATCTCAAAAAAAAAAAAAAGATAAAAGTAGAGATCAATTTTTTTTTCTTTTGGAGGGATTGAGGAGATACTGGTGAAAAAATACAAAATTTCAGTACAATGAAAAAATGTTCTAACTGAAAACAGAGGGAAAAAGTTTTCTTCTTTCTGCTTCGGGTTTGTCTTGTTGTAGTGGAGGGTGTTCCTTTGGTTCACTTACCTCCCATTTTTCTAATCAATGCATCTTCTTCTCAATGTTTCTTGGCCTCAGCCCACCAGAACATGCATGTGATGCATGTTAAGACTCTGGGGTTGATCTCCATGCCTGTTCCTTTCCTTGTCCTACTTCCCATCTCTGACTTTTTGATTGTTCTGCAGTGTTTTGCTATCTATCTTCCATATCACTAATTTTGTCTTTAATTCTATTTGCTTCTCAAGCCAACCTAGTTAATCTTTTAAGTTCGATCATCACATTTTTAATATCCATGAACTTTGTTGTTCTAAATGATCTTTTTTCACAGCAGGCTACTTAGATTTATTATACAGTAGCTCAAATCTCCTTGAAGATACTGACTAACATGTTTTTAGCTTCTGCTATGCTCCCCAAAGTGTGCTTACTCTGGACCTTTTCTTTCACACTATTTATTCTCCTCAAATGTCTGGTGATCCTTTGATGTGCATTCACACTTTGGAATAAAAGACTGGGCCAATCAACAAGAGAAACCGCTGCATGCTTCCTGTCTGGTATTAACGCTCTCCTGGGGAAGGCCAGCTATCTGCAGGCTCTATGTAAGATGACAGAAAGTGTCCAGTGATGGGCTTTGCTTTAAGGTATACAAGTAAACAAGCAGGGAGGCAGAGTAGGGGACAAACACCAAATCTGCCAAACAGTCTCTCCTCCAGTGGTGAAGGCCATTCACAGACACTGCCTGCTAGAGAGCCTACACTTCCTTCCCAGGACCCTTGTTATTGCGGGAGCCCACAGGGATCTGACGCTCTGCTCAGCTTCTTTCTCACGCCCCAACACCCACTCAAGGATCCCTCCCCAGACACAGTTCTCAGTTTTTAGCCAGAGACCATTGTATAAATGTAATGCTTTGATTTCCTAAATATTACTCTAGGACCCCTTCCTGTTGGTGGTTGTTAGTCACTGTAAACTCAGCTTTTAATTCCCCCCTTTTCTTCTGCACCTGTGTTTTGAGTTACAATTGTTCTGTTTTTGTTTTCCTTTTGTCAATATAATACCATCTGTTTTCAGTCTTCCAGGAATTCTTCATAACTTTTAGTTTACTAGAGGTAGGCATCCTTTCAAATTTTCTAATACTGTTACAGATGTTTTAAAATATTCACCTTTTGTTATTTAAAAATATTTTTGGCAAGAGGGAAGCTGGATGCATGTGTTCAGTCTGCCATTCCACTCTAAAAATCCAGACTGTCCTCCTGAATGCCTAAATATTTTTTTCTAATTTAAAATGCTTTATTCAAAGCACCCTAAACTAGTACTTTGCTAGGGAACTGAAAAATATTCCTCTTCACTCTGCTTGCTAGTGAACAGAACAGACTTTTGGCCTCTTGAATTCATTTTA
Organism: Colobus angolensis palliatus; assembly: GCF_000951035.1. Lineage (NCBI taxonomy): Eukaryota > Metazoa > Chordata > Mammalia > Primates > Cercopithecidae > Colobus > Colobus angolensis. The sequence goes on from NW_012116710.1 coordinate 2,702,585, forward strand.
AAAGTAACTGCAGTCTAGTTAAACAAGGTAAGGTCCACACAAAAAAAAAGACATTTAAGCAACCTTTTCCAAAGAGAGAAAAAAACCACATATATGTAACGTTTGATGAGACAGGCAGTCCTAGAAGAACAAATGGTACATAACCAGATTTCAAATGTAAAGATTTATTTATTTACAAGGAATCAAAAGTTTGATCCAATAAAAAGGCAGTTACAATAAATCTAAAGCCACTAAGGATGTAAGTTTGATTTTTCAAGCTTGATTTGATTTCTATAAAAGTATAAACCCTAAATATATTGCTTCTACATGTTATATGCACATCAGATGCCAAGTCAACAACTATTTCATAAATGTATAACATAAATCTTCAAGGAAGCAAAAAAATATAAAGAAAAGATGGGGACTTTGTCTTTTAAAAACAGAAAATCTGAATGGGAAAAAACTACACACATATCTAAATTAATTTCCACACAGAGATAATGACAGATGTAGAAGATGGTGTCATGTTACATCCCACCTTTTCAGCTCTTACAGAATTGCTACAGTAATTCACAAGTATGGTGAGGGAGGGAGAGTAGCTGAAAGAGGTTTTTTTTTTTTTAATCTACTGTTATTTTAGGTTTTACTAATGGAAGTATTGAGACTAGAACAAAAAGCACATACCAGATAGATACTTACCTGACCAATCCTGGCAAGAGGACTATCGTCTCACTCATATGGAATTTTAAAAATCTGGAAGTCTTACATAAAAATCCAGGTTTCCAGCTTGTCTTGAGTAATCAGAAAAGTTGACAAATCCAGCCCCACATTCCTATGGGAAATCATAAGCTGGAGCCAGTGGTGTGCTGGTAAATGTTAACAACTAGTTCTCTATAGAAGAAAAACAAAAGCAAAAGCCCCTGACCTGTATAGCATTTGCCATGGTGTAAATATTCCCATCACGGCTGATTTCAAGCTCCCAAGGTGATGCCTGAAAATGACAGGCACAATCAGCTCATGGACAACAGTGGCCGGAGCTGAGTGGTGGCTGCCCCTTGGACAGAAGTTACGGGCCTTCTGTCCTCACTGCTCCCTACAGTCTTACAGTGGCTGCTCCCTGCCCTGGCACCAGCCTGCCCCACCCCTTTCTCTCTCTTCACCCCCAAGAACTCCTGAGCCAGATTCAAGCTGGTGGTAGGCCTGGACACAATGTCCCCCTAATTCTCATCAGATCACATGGAAAAATCATTGTTTAGGTACCACATTTTAGGAGGGACGCTGCCAAGTCTGAATAGGTGAAGACAGCAATGAGCTCAGAAGACATCCCCGACACAGGATGGTTGACAGCGCTGGCAATGTTCACACCAGATACTGACTGGGGCAGTGACTCTCAAGATGCAGAGAGAAGAGATGATGGGGAGGGAGAAGTGCATCATATGAAAAAAAAGAAAAAAAAAAGAACCACTTCATCCAAAAATTCTTGACTCTGATATGTTAAATTGAATTGCAAATGACATTAACTGTCCATAACACTTTTATGTGCGCTAAAGGAAAATATGGATCTCTAAGGATTGTGAAACATTTGTTTAAAGGAAACAGTCACCCTCCTCAAGTGTCTAAAGAGCTATTCAGTGGAAAAATCTATTTTCAGCATCCATTATGCTAATTAACAGGGCATGTTATTTTCACCAGTGGATATCCAATTTCTAACATTTATTATGCTAATTTGATCTGATATAGAACTATAAAAATAGTACAGACACGGGTAGTAGCTGTCTCTGGAGGGCAGCCCCTCTGATTAAAGGCCAGATGTCTAGCCCTGGATACCCCCATCTAGAGAATGGCTTAAATAAGCACCTTAACACTAACCCACCTGATGTTTTATGAAGCTTTTTGAATTAGAATAGACTACTGGGAGATGATATTTTTTGATGTCATTGTTCACAAAAGGGAAGTAACTGAAAGCGCCAACCTTTAGAAAGGACAGTAATATCAGTGCTTATTTTAAACTAAGGGGAGCTTAGGAACATGGTCCAGTCAGAGGAGGAGTGCTCCCCTGTGGTGCCTGAAACACTCCACTATCCACAGCTGCCAGCACTCCCCTGGGAACTACTGTTCTGATGACCCCAGCAGCAATGCACAATTCAGTGCCCCAGCACCAAAGGAGGAAAGAAGACAGAGGTTTGTTTGTTTGTTTTTATTTTTTTGGGGGGGAGATGTTTATTTTACTTTAATCTTGCATTAGTCATCCAGCTTCTCCTAATTTTTCTTCTCTTAATTTTTCCTCTGATACCTCCCCCACCCAGTCTACTGCAAAGGCTCTTGCTCTAAGAAGTAATGAAAATAGGCCAGGCGCAGGGTCTCACACCTGTAATCCAAGCACTTTGAGATGCTGAGGCAGCGGATTGCTTGAGCACAGGAGCTCAAGACCAACCCGGGAGACATGGCGAGACCGTCTCCACCAAAAATACAAAAAATTAGCTGGGTGTGGTGGTGTGCACCTGTGGTTCCAGCTACTCGAGAGGCTGAGGTGGGAGGATCACTTGAGCCCTGGGAGGCAGAGCTTGCAGTGCGCCAAGATTGTGCCACTGCACTCCAGCCTGGGCAACACAGCGAGACCCTGTCTCAAAAAAAAAATAAAGTAAATGAAAATGTTTTGTAAACTACAAAGTATTATCAAATAGAAATAGTATTCCTTGGAATTTGTATATTATTAACAGTGATCATTAAAATGAGTCATTTCTGCTAGCGTTTAATAAATTAATTCCTTAGAGATAAGTCTCCCTCCAGGGGCTACTTCATTACCAATAAATGTTTACTAAATGCCCACCATGTGCACCAAATGGTAGATGCTTGGAATACAAAAGCAGAAGGGAGCAGGATTCTCGCCCTCAACAGGCAAGGATCTCCTATAGACTCACAGCATCTTAGGCCATCCTTCAAGTCTGGCCACCCTCCCCATGACAATCCCTTCTATGTTGCCTCTGAACAAGGGTTATCTTGTTTCTAATTAAACACTTTGGCAAAGTGGGCTCTCGTTACCTGGTAAAGCAGCCCTTTTCACCTGATACGTTCAGTTAGCTGAGGTACTTACTGGGAAAGAAAACTCCATTCATATGAAGGGGAGTCCTGTGGCAGTGTGCACCTGAGCCATCACACACACAAGAGGGCAGAGCTATGAACGGGGGACGAAGGACAGTCCCCGAGCACATGCCACCACACGTCCTGAATGTACGGCTGGTTATAGCTAGTTAATATTTTGGAAATGCTATTTTATTGGCTAGGAAGCCTTTTCCAAATGAAAATCTCTTTACTGATACATTAGCGAAGGTAGTTTAGAGGAGTTTTATTTTGGTTTTTTTTTTAATCAGCAGAAAAGTCTTTCCCGTCCTCTGGGCAGACAGATAGCAGAGAATTATGGGCTTAGGTTTCACAGCCAGGCTGCTTCCGTTCAATTCTCAGCACTGCCACAACCAGCTAAGTGTACTTGGGCAAACTACAGAAGCCCTATAAACCTTGGTTTCCTTATCTATAAAATGGGACTAATTATAGCACCTACTTAATAGGGGTGTTCTGAGAGCTGAATGAGATGATACTGTAATCCTTAAATTGAGGTCCCCAGACAAACGCTCAGGAGTTCATGAGAAATTTTTACTTTCATTATTTCATGGAGAATCTTTTTTAAAATTTGACATAAGCATCCTCTGAATCAGATGGCTAGCTATTATGTCACTAAGTATTGCTATATAATTTCAGTGACTATGTTTGTATTTTTCCGGGCTAATGAAAAAAGGGGTCAGGCGCGGCGGCTCCCGCCTGTAATCCCAGCACTTTGGGAGGCCAAGGCGGGTGGATCACTTGAGGTTAGGAGTTCAAGACCACCCTGGCCAACATGGTGAAACCCTGTCTTTACTAAAAAATACAAAAATTAGCTGAGCATGGTGGCCAGTGCCCATAATCCCAGCTACTGGGGAGGCTGAGTCAGGAGAATTGCTTAAATCTGTAAGGCAGAGGTTGCAGTAAGCCAAGATTGCACCACTGTACTCCAGCCTGGGCAACAGTGAGACACTGTCTCAAAATAAAAGAAAGAAAAAAGAACAGAGACAAACCCAATATGAAACTGAGGCATTTGCACTAAGAAATAGTCAAATTATGTCACCACAATCTGTATGATGAAAAATTTTACAAGAGTTTGCAGGATGAAAGTAGAGGGGAAATTGCATTAAAGGGCAAGTGGCATGACAGGTAGGCTAACATTACAGAATCAAATCCGGCAGGCTGGCAGCAGATGCCACAGTCGTGGAACAGAGGCTTGGTTGTAGCAGATCTTCATCTACTGTGTCATGGCTAGCTTTTATTGGCTATATTTAATCTATAAATGTGTACTGTAGTTATGAAGTTGTAAAGAAACTACCAGCATAAGGGCCAGGTCCATTTTTGTGCCTCATATATTCAAGTAACATAATAAAGATAATCATATTGCACTTATGTAAGGGAATGTTCTCATTCTTTTTTTTTTGAAATGGAATCTCACTCTGTTGCCCAGGCTGGAATGCAGTGGTGCAATCTCGGCGCACTGCAACCTCTGCCTCCCAGGTTCAAGCAATTCCCTGCCTCAGCCTCCCGAGTAGCTGGGATTACAGGCACCCACCACCACGGCCAGCTAATTTTTGTATTTTTAGTACAGACAGATGTTTCGCCATCTTGGCCAGGCTGGTCTCAAACTCCTGACCTCGTGATCCACCCACCAAGGCCTCCCAAAGTGCTGGGATTACAGGTGTGAGCCACCGCACCCGGCCCAGGAATGTTCTCATTCTTAAGAAATGCACACTGAATTCCTTAGGAGTAAGGAGGAATGATACTGCCCACTTACTCTCATATATCTCAGGAAAAATAATATGCAAATGTATATACATACCTGTGTGTGTGTGTGTGTGTATATATATATATATAAAAACACATGTACAGAAAGACAGAGAGAACATGTGCATGATGAAGGAAATGGGGGAGATACAAACAATTGGTGAATCTGGTTAAGGACATGTGGTAGCCAAAGAACTACAGCTTCTCATAACTAGAGGGATTGCACTTAAAAGATTCAGATACAGAGTTCCCCTACGAGTATCATTAGACCAGTGACTCGTGTGGGGAAACGGACCTGATGTCAGATGCACCTGGGAAGGCTTTGTCAGAATGCCTGCAAGTACCCCGTCTCCTCTCTGAGGACTGCGGATAGCAGCAAGCCACTCTTATGGATGAAAATGCATGGCACAACCCTCTGGTATTTTAGGATATGAAAGTAAAACTCACTGACGCAGTGATCAGGTAAGCCTCCAAATTACCAGAAATGATCACTGAAGGAAGTCCTTAATGAACACTACAGAAGAGTTGGCACAAAAAGGATACAAAGGCCATGTTATATTGAGCATTATTTTTAGACCTAACTTTTCTAAAGTGCAACTTTACAAAACCAGGAGTCCTCGAAATACACAGAGAAACAGACAGACATAGACAACAAAACAACAACTGCACTTCCCGTCTGGGCTTTCCTGAAGAAATTCTCCCATAGTTGCACACACAGTTGCTAGAAAACAAGAGTGCAGTGCTCTTTCCCTCACGAAGAGAAAACCAGACTTAACACCAAGACTCCAAGGGGAATGGGCAGGAATGACATCAGTATGTTGTTCTCTTTCCAGGGCACCAGAGGACTTGGCACTCTGATCACAAGCAAACACAACTACTCCATTAGAGGCAGTTCCTCCCTATTCTAAGCCTACATTATTCCCGGGCTTTAGAGTCAGTACTCTAGAAAACGGTCACTCCCTTTAGTGAAACCTATTTGTCTCCCTCCTATGCTCTGGGACATGCCTGCCCCTTTGCTGTACCATGCCTCAATCAAGTCTGCCTTGTAGATGCTGATCTACTCCAGCATGTCTGACTATTACCGGCTTCTTTTATTTTCATGGCCCATGTAGCAGTCAGCTCATCCCAGTACATACAACAGAGAAGCCAGGAGTAAGTTTATCCCATGAAGGAGATGTAAACCAAATCATGTTTTTTCAAACTGTGGGTTCCCATGCATTAGTGGATCCTAAAATCAATGTAAGGAGCCATGACTCAACTTCTATTTAAATAGAGTGCAGACCAGAAAAGACACATCAAACTGCAATGTGCAAAGGAAGGGTAACCATTGTCTCCTCTTTTTATTTTTTTAAACATATTTTAGAGACAGGGTCTCACTCTGTGGCCTAGGCTGGAGCGCAGTGGCACCATCATAGCCCACTGCAGGCTAGTGCTCCCAGGCTTAGGTAATCCTCCCACTTCAGCCTCCCGAGTAGCTGGGACCCCGCTGGGTATGTGCCACCCATGCCCGCCTAATTTTTAAATTTTTTATAGAGATGGGGGTCTCATTTTGTTGCCTATGCTGGTCTCAAAACTCCTGGGCTCAAGTGACCCTCCCACCTTGGTCTCCCAAAGTCCTGGGATTAGAGGTGTAAGCCACCACCTGAGCCAGTACTATCTCTTAAAACTTTTGGATTGGTTATCTCAGTATATGTATATGAAGATCACAATATGAAATGGCTTTTCTGAGACAGGGTCTTGCTCTGTGGCCCAGGCCTGAGGGCAGTGGTGCAATCATAGCTCACTGCAGCCTTCAACTCCTGGGCTTAAGCCATCCTCCTGCCTCAGCCTCTGGAGTGGATGGGACTATAGGCACACACCACCAAACCCAGCTAATTTTTTTTTTTTTCTTTTTGGAGAGATGAGGTCTTCCTATGTTTCCCAGGCTAGTCTCAAACTCCTGGGCTCAAGCAATCCTCCCTCCTCAGCCTGCCAAAGTGCTGGCATTACAAGCATGAGCCACCATGCTCAGCCTAAAATGCTTTTTCACTGTGTGCCACAGTTAACAATATTCAAAAGGCACCGTATTAGATGCTGAGAGAAAAGGAGAGAGAAAGAGACAGAAAAATCAGGAGTGGGCCCAGCTGAACTAGTCACAGGAGCAAATCCCATAAGAGGTTCACTTGGTTGATGCACAAGCCGAGCAGAAGTCATCATGATCTTGAGGAAAGAAATCAATCAGAGAAAACAGTATATAAGTCAACTAAACATTATGTTATCATTAATCTGATCTGGTTTGCTTTCCTTTTTTAAGGCAAATATTGACTACAACCTAGAAATATCAACATATTCCACATAACGGGGCCATGTGTCCCCATAATAATAAAAGCTTGGGCTCTTAGGAATGCTTACTTGAAAGGATTATGGTAATCAATGCTTCATCAATTAGTCAACCTTCAATAATCATCTCCAAACAAGGAATTAGTGAATTTCTTGGGGCAGATGCAAATGCAACCCCTGCAAAAGCTGCTGTCCTTGCCACATCACTCACACCAGCCCCATCCAGCCTTTCTGATCATCTGCATATTCATTCAAAAGCACTATCTTCTCCACCAAAACCCTCAAAGTTTTAATTTAAAATTATTTTAATCTAAGTGAGGAAGTCAGCGGATGCAATTAGATCTTAAAATTAGAAGATATGGTAACCAAACATAATGATTTTGTAAACACTGCAATAAAATGGAATATCATATTAAAGACATGCCAAGGTGTTGTTTTATACATTAGCACCAAACACCTTGCCCTCCCATTTTCATCAATTTACCCTGTTAAGAAACAGCTAGAGGCTGGCACAGTGGCTCACACCTGTAATCCTAGCACTTTGGGAGGTCAAGGCGGGTAGATTGCCTGAGCTCAGGAGTTCAAGACCAGCTTGGGCAACATGGTAAAACCCCGCCTCTACAAAAATACAAAAAATTAGCTGGGCATGGTGACATATGCCTGTAGTCCCAGTTATTCAGCAAGCTGAGGCACAAGAATCGTTTGAACCCGGGAGACAGAGACTGCAGTAAGCCGTGATCGCACCACTGCATTCCAGCCTGGGCGACAGAGAAACTCTGTCCCCAAAAAAAACCAGCTGGAAAAAAGTTGGGACTTCCCAGCACCAGTATCACCAATCATTGAAAGAAGAGGTTCCTCAAGCACAAGGAAGAACACCAATCTCAAGTTGTATTTCCATTCAGTACCTTCCAGGGTTACCCTAGACACTGATTACATCAATGTCTCATGAGCAGTGGAAAGATTATTTTAAGTAAATTTATCCCTTCTAGGCCATCCAGATAAGTGACTATTGTGTTACTACAAAACCACCATTTTGCTATTTATTTTAGCTCTACAGTATACTATTGAGATATTTCTTTTATTCTCCACTAGTAGACACACTGAAGCCTTAATACTATCGGTATTACAGACTCAAGTCATAATAGGTACTGTTCCCTTCAAAATGCTGAAACAATAACATCCTCAAAAATGCCCAAGTTTTCAGTTCTCCAGGAGCAAAGGAAAACAGAATCATTTAGGTCACCTTGATGAGTTGGGAAACTGATCTCAAGTAGTAGAACATTTTTCTGTTTGTAATAAGAGGCCCAAATCAGATTACATTCACAAGGCTTTTTTAAAGTGTTGAGGAGAATGTTAACCTCCCCTAAAGTCTGAGAGTAATTTACAACAAAAGCTAAAATAGAATTAATGTAGGGCAGAGAAAGCTGAGTCAGGCTGAACCAGCCCAAATAAGTCTAAGAAATCAACTGAAAGACATTGAAACCTAATGTTCAACTTTGTCTATAAATTTTTGGACTTTTCACACACTTACATAATAACACATAATTAATGAATTAGGTAAGAAAATACAATGCCTGGTTTTCGAGCTCTGCATACTTGAGAGTGGTACACAGAACACAACAGTAAGAAAAGTCTCCCAAAAATGTTAATAATAATTAAAGACAGCTTTGAACTGTTTTCCTCTTATTCAAATGTTAAAGATGACCCTAAGAAGCTGAAACCATGACACAGGGATTCTAGAATTATGCCAGCCCATCCCTAAAGCAACTGGAGTCATTAGAGTCAAAAGAATGTTCGGCTAGGCATGGTAGCTCACACCTGTAATCACAGCAGTTTGGGAGGCCAAGGCGGGTGGACTGCTGGAGGCCAGGAGTTTGAGACCAGCCTGGGCAACATGATGAAACCCCATCTCTACCAAAAAAAAAAAAAAAAATTAGCCAGGTGTGGTGGTACACGCCTGCAATCTCAGCTACTCAGGAGGCTAAGGCAGGAGGATTACTTGAGCCTGGAAGGCAGAGGTTGCAATGAGCTGAGATCACACTACTGCACTCCAGCCTAGGTGACAGAGCAAGTCCCATCTCAAAAAAAAAATTTTTAAAAAGGAGAATGATCTAGGATAAAGTCTATTCTCTGATTTGTTAGAGCCTTACATGGGAATTTATCCTCATTCTTCAAAAACACCAATGGGCTGTAAGAGTTCCCTTCTCCCTTAGCAGTATCATTTTGTTTCTCCGAAAACAGCTCTCCCAAACCATAGGTTCCAAAGGGAGTCTTGCATCTCCATTACCAACTGTGCTTGTCCCCGCTTCTATACATTTTACAGCCACAAGAGTCTGCACACAAATGTATTCATGAGTCCCATGAAGGCAGGGACTGCCCCCTTCTTTATCTTTATATGCCCCTCATACGTAAGAGTTCAATCATCACTCACTAAATTGAAAACTAGATAGGCCTCCAACTGGAACAGAATGATCAAAAGAGAAGGGAAGAAAGTCTTTACTCTCCCCACTCAAAGACACAAAGGGTTACCCTGAGGTCATTATTCCTATTTTTCATTGTATAAACAGTATTTTGTTTCATTGATCTTAACTAAAGTTGGGCATTATAAAAGAGAGAAATTCAAACTACTACCTTATATAAAAATTTCTAAACTAACTATATTGGTGTTCAACGAAGTGTGCAAATAGCTATTCAAGTCAGTCACTTCTCGAGGGTCCTCGCTGCTCCCTACAGTCTTACAGTGACTGCTCCCTGCCCTGCCAACAGCCCACCCCATCCCTTTTTCTCCCTTCACCCCAAAGAACTCCTGAGCTAGAACCAAGCTGGTAGTAGGCCTGGACACAATGTCCTCCGAATCCTCATCAGGTCACATAGAAAAATCATTGCTTAGGTACCACAGTTTAGGAGGGGCACTGCCAAGCCTGGGTAGGTGAAGACAGCAATGAGCTCAGAAGACATCCCTGACACAGGATGGTTGACAGCGCTGGAGGATAGGTGCTATGTAATTGTAGAAAGTCACAATGTATTGCAGTCTTAGAGGAATAAAAGAGTTTTGTTGTTGTTTAGATAAAAAGCCTTCAGCCTGAGCTGTGTCTCCCAAGCTCTAATTCCTCAGATTCCCACTTAGTATCCTTCAACTTCAACTTCTTTAGTAAGGGATAATTATACCTCACCATCAGGTGGTTATATCCTCACAACAATCAAAAGCTAAGTAAGTGTGAATTATACAAGAGGTTGAAAAAACCTTACTAGCTACCTCACCCAGTCACTGGTAGAATGGTGATGTTGTAGGGATGGTGGTGGGAGGGTGGGAAGACACAGACGCATGGTGATAAGGTTTGGATATTTGTCTCCTCCAGATCTCATGTTAGAATGTGATCCCCAACGTTGGAAGCAAGGCCTAGTGGGAGATGTTTGGGTCATGTGCGGTGAATCCCTCATGAATGGCACGGTGATGAATGAGTTCTCACTTTATTAGTTCACTCAAGAGCTGGCTGTTTAACAGAGCCTGGCACCTCTTCCTCTTTCTTGCCCCTCCTCTCACATACGACATGCCTCTCTCCATCTCCTTCTGCCAGGAGTAAAGCTCTCTGAGGCCACCCCAGAAGCCAAGCAGACACTGGCACCATGCTTGGACAGCCTACAGCACCATGAGCCAATTAAACTTATTTTCTTAATAAATCACCCAGTCTCAGGTATTCCTTTACAGCAATGTCAATGGACTAACACACGTGTTAATACAGAAGACTGGGAGAAGCACTATCAGAAGCCAACAGTGTGCCAGGAGAGAGGGCAAGGCAGCCCCAACCAGGAGTCAAAAGCTAATTAGTAAGCTCAGTACACACCACAGCCCATTAATCCTCATGAACACTTTGTAAGTAGGTATTGTTGCTCCATGTTACCAATGAGAAAACTGAGGCTTAGAAAAATAAAAGTCTAACAGCCAGTAGAGAGGCAGACCTCAGATTTTAAGGACATGCACTTGCTGTCTGTCAATCCATGAAGGACTAAACTGCAAGGAGCTCATCTTAGAGAACTTATAATGTACAAAACCTCAACCTAAATTTTTTGTTGTTATTAATATTTTAGTACTTAGAAAAAGAACTGTTCCTACATGAAACAGTAATTCTTACAATACTGTTTAGCAAGTAACCTTAACTTCGAACAAGAACATTTAAAAATAAATATATTGTTGGATGAGCAGGAAAATCACTTTAAAATGTTGTAGAATAATCTTCCAATATTGTTCCTTTCACCCATCCCTCAAACTACACTAACGAACATTTTTTTCTCCCAGTATTTGCTCTTTCTCAGCAATGCAAACATAATTTGCATGATTGTTTTCCATTATGACACATACTGTACAATTCCAACGACATACATGACATTCGATGATTTTTTCCATCTCTAGCTCTCTACTAGTCAATTAGTCGATCAACTAACACATATTTATCTCAGCATCTGAGACACATAAGGGGTATCTTCATTCCAGATCACTGACAGTCACCTGAGAAGGAAAGAACGACCTACAGTTAACAGTTTCAACTCTAGCATACAAAGTTAAAATACCAATTAAGGCCAGGCATGGTGGCTCACGTCTGTAATCCCTGCACTTTGGGAGGCTGAGGTAGACGGATCATTTGAGGTCAGGAGTTCGAGACCAGCCTGGCCAACATGGTGAAACCCCGTCTCTACTAAAAATACAAAAAAATTAGCTGGGCATGGTGGCAGGCACCTGTAATCCCAGCTACTTGGGAGGCTGAGGCAGGAGAATCACTTGAACCTGAGAGGTGGAGGTTGCAGTGAGCCTGAGCCAAGACTGCACCACTGCAATCCAGTGTGGGTGACAGAGTGAGACTCCATCTCAAATAAATAAATAAATAAAACAAAATACCAGTTAAATACCAGTACCCATACTTGAGTCTAGGAGTTTGACACCAGCCTGAACAACACAGCATGATCCCATCTCAAAAAAAAAAAAAAAAAAACAGTATCCATAGTTAAATGCCAGTTAAAAGACTTACATGTTCTTGAAAATACAAATGAGGATGTGAAGTTGTTATCTCTAAGCAAAACCACCAAAATTACAGCAAATAGCCAGAAAACCATGTAGAGAAGCACGTAATTTTGTTATGGAGCAGGAGACAAGGGATCAGTAAAGGACTTAAGCTATTTTATAACAGACTCCTCACTTACGTTTTTCGTCATCAGCATGCACCAGAGATGCTGCCCTGGACAAAACATCCAATGGCGTCTCCATTCCTGGTTGGAGCCTAGAAGGAAAAAATAAAAGGGGAAAAAAATAATTTAAACAGAATTCAAAAGACTCTTAGAATCCCAGTCATTAACAGAATGAGTCCTCAACCAAATGCAAATCATTCTTCTAAGGATGAAATTCTTCCCACATGAAGAAACAGGATGGGCTTGGTTCAGGGAGAGAGAAAAGGGTTAAATTCCATTTAGTCTACTAAGCTAAACTTTGCCAACTCCAGGAAGCAGCTGATGTAGGAACTAAAAGAAGGGATATTGTGAATATTCATGGCCATGTTATTTGGTGCTTATGTTTATGTGCATGCATAAGATGCACATAAAAGAAAGGTTTTCAGAACAAAGGCTGCTCTATGAACACAGCATCACTACCAGTGAGGTGGTGATGCAGCTTAACAGAGGTGCTGCTTAACACACACCACATACTCATGGAAAGCTGTGTGAGAATCCCACTGGCAGGTTAAATGATATTTTAAGTCCAATAAGAATCTTTATGTTAAAATGTCACGTCTTGTATAATAGTACACAATAACCACCTATCATCAATTTATCTAGCATCATGTTTTTTAATAAGACTGGATTTTTATTGTTTCCTTAAATTACAGCATACTATAAAAGTTAAAACAGCAAAAGATTTAAAGTTGGAGGAAAGCCCTGGAAAACCAGAATGCTTTTGCCCAGTTTCCCTTTTCTGGGTTATTTAAACACACACACACGGTTACTGGCACACACACCCTACTAGCTCACCAACTGAGAAAAACAACTCCTTAACTGTACCACTTTACAGACACTTGGAATTTATTCAGCATTCTTCAACACTTATGGAGTACCTACTACGTATGCACCGGTCACAACATGTGGCAGACCAGCTTTTCTTTGTAATATTCATACCTTAGGCCTCCAAAGAAACATTGATCCACCATGCACGGTAGCTCACGCCTGTAATCCCAGCACTTTGGGAGGCCAAGGCGGGTGGATCACTTGAGGTCAGGAGTTCAAGAGTAGCCTGGCAAACACGGTGAAACCCCATCTCTATTAAAATTACAAAAAATTAGGCTGGGCGCGGTGGCTCACGTCTGTAATCCCAGCACTTTCGGAGCCCGAGACGGGCGGGTCACCTGAAGTCAGGAGTTCGAGACCAGCCTGAACAACATGGAGAAATCCCATCTCTACTAAAAATACAAAAAAATTAGCCGGGCATGGTGGCCCATGCTTGTAATCCCAGCTGCTCGGGAGGCTGAGGCAGGAAAATCGCTTGAACCCAGGAGGCAAGAGGCTGCAGTGAGCCGAGATTGAGCCATTGCACTCCAGCCTGGGCAACAAAAGTGAAACTCTGTCTCAAAAAAAAAAAAAAAAGAAAAGGAAAGGAAAGGAAAAAAAGAAACATCGATCCCTGATCATGCAATATGACTTCATTCAGTAAACATTAAACATCTAGGAGAAGCTCCAGGCAGGAAAAATAAGCAAAGCCCAGGAGCTGCCTTTGAGGAGCTTTCAATCTGCATGGGAGACAGGCCACCAAGACATCTTAGTTTAAGGCAGCATTCTTCCAAAGCATTCTGCACTGGGTGTTCATATTCTGTAAGAAAAAAAGTTTTTCTATGGTAAATAAGTTTGAGGAAGCCTGGAGTAAACGCAGCTAAGCAGGGTGTTTTCCTCCCCGTGCCTTTAATCTCCCGTTGTGGGGACAGAAAGCCCTGCCTGCACACGCGAAACCTCGTAGACGTCATGAGCCATTTTTAACCTGAAACGCATCTCAGGGAACACCTGGGGAAATATTGGGTTAGGGCAAAATGTGCCAAGCGTCAAAACAGTGCTAGAAACAAAGTCCTACAGAAATACAGATGAATTCTGAAAGGCTTTGTGAAGAAAGCAGAACTTGAGCGGAGCCTTTGAAGAACGAATATGAAAGTTCCTCCCCCAGAAGGGAAGAACAGAAGCAGAATCGGTGTAACATGCTGCCCAAATCGCCTACAAGAGTGAAACGGGGACACAAAGTAAGCGACAAGGATGGGAATTTAGACTGGGACCACATCGTGGAAGGACTGAGGGCTCTGACGGGACCCGGGCTTGGCATGCATTAAGAAGCCACTGAAAACTCCGTCTGAGCAGAAAAGCGGCTTAGTCGTCCATGCGTTCTGGGCAAGTTATCCTGGCGGCACTACATGGAACGGAGTAGAGCTCGGGAAGCTGAGCACAGGGCGGACAACGGGAAAGCCAAAGCCGTGGGCTGGCACGCAGAGGGCAGTGAGGGGCACGGGCACGGGCACGGGAGCCGCGGGGACGCAGGAAAACGGAGAGGCGGAGCTCACTGAGCTTGGCAGGCAGAGAGGGGAGGGAAGGGCCGTGGAAGACTAAGAGTGGCGGGGAGGCAACGACCTCCTAAACCACGCACACGTCTTCTTTTTCAGAGAGAAGGGAGAATGGGTAAAAGCAGAGGTCTAAGAGGGAAAACCTAATAGTGCTCACATTCCTGATCTTTGTAAAACAGAAAAGACCATCTCCTGAGAGGAAGGATTTGTGAACTTGTTCAACAATGGAGAAAACCCACAAGGGTCTGGAACTGACTAACAGAAAAAATTTTGCTGAACTCCCAAGAACTAGGTAATATTCTCTTCACCCAAGCCAGTTTCCTATTCGGGAAAGATCTGGGTTTAAAGTCTTGTGATTTGGTCGAGACCATCCTGGCTAACACGGTGAAACCGTGTCTCTACTAAAAATACAAAAAATTAGCCGGGTGTGGTGGCAGACACCTGTAGTCCCAGCTATTGGGGAGGCTGAGGCAGGAGAATGGTGTGAATCCGGGAGACGGAGCTGGCAGCAAGCCGAGACCACGCCACTGCACTCCAGCCTGGGTGACAGAGCTAGACTCCATCTCAAAAAACAAAAAAAAGGGTCTTGTGATTAGGGTAGTAACTGCTGATAAGCATCCTACTCTGCAATAATACAGCATTTAGACTTATAATTCTCTAAAGTAATTTTACCCCATTAAGTTAAAGGACAATGCTTTCAAAATTCTAGACCTAAATAGATTAATACACATCTTAGGTTACATAAAGTATGCACAGAAACAAAATATCAATGCATAAAAGCATCAAATGACATAAGGTAGACCCAGAATTCTAGCACAGTGGAAAGATTAGACATTTAGGTTTATACAGATGTTATGAAATCCTAAACCTCCTAAACCCCCAAGCAAATTACATTCGAAGTAGGTGGATAAGACAATGGGTGTTAAACATTTACCCACAAGGCACCTGCCATCTGCTGCAACCTTATTAATGAAATCAACCAATGTTTATTATACAATTATTCTAAGCTCAGCAAAGTGCCCAGGAAAGGTTAAGGAGAAACAGAAGATAGATCTCTGCTCAAGAGTCATGCTCTTGCTCGGAAACTAAAGTTTATAGGATAGGATAATGACAGGCAAAATTAAAAAGAGGATAATCGAAGACTAAATATGATTTAAAACTAAAATGGGTATTGTGTGATAAAAGAGATCAATGTCAGCTAATGTGTTTGCCTTGCGCACATCTATTTTTTGTTTGGGGGTGGTTTGTGGATATGTGTGTGTTTCAAAAAGCCACTTCGAAAGTTTCCTTCCCCGGTTGCCCGCAGTCACTCTCCTCTCTGGCCTCCCTTACCTTCCTGGATCGCACTGTGTTTCTGTATACTTCCTGGGTACAAGGACCCTGTCTTATCCCCAGTGCAGTCATCCTGAGTCAACAGTATGAGGAAACGCACAAGGGCAGGAATGAGCACCTGGGACAGGTGGCCAGACCTGCCTGGTTAGAAGTGAAAATCCATGTTAAGCAGCAGCAGAAGCTAAATTCAGGCGAACCTGATGCGGGTGGCCTTAGGAAAGAGCTGACAGCTGGCCTTCAGGTTTATATTTAATGTCATAGGTAACAGGCAGTTGTCATCATCTGTCCCTGAGCTGGCCCGTGACATGATGTTCACACTATTTTAGTTTAGAAGTTCCATGCGTCTAGGCACGTGGCTCACGCCTATAGTCCCAGCACTTTAGGAGGCTGAAGCAGAAGAATCGCTTGAGCTCAGCAGTTCAAGAACAGCCTGGGCAACATAGTGAGACCCTATTTCTACAAAAAAATTTTAAAAATAAAAAATGAGCTGGAAGTGGTGGCATGGGCCTATGGTCCCAGCTACTCAGGGAGCTGAGGTGGAAGGATCACTTGAGCATGGAGGGTTGAGGCTGCAGTGAGCCATAATTACACCACTGCACTCCAGCCTGGGCAACAGAGCCAGATCCTGCCTAACAAAAAAAAAAAGAAGAAGAAGAAGAAAAAGAAGTTCTGTGTAGGATGGTTTGACTGGAGAGAGTGACTTCAGAAGTTACTGGAGGTGGATCAGTTTAGTGAGGCTTCTGTAGGAAGCAGGTATGAGATAAGGACAATACAGATGGGAAATGGGGGACGGAACCCAAGCGTTATCTAGCCACAGAAGAACAAAGCAAAGGTAGAAGATAACAGTCATTAAAAAAAAAAAAAAATGGTCTTCCAGGCGGGTGTGGTAGCTCAGCCCCGTAATCCCAGTGCTTTGAGAGGCCGAGGCAGGAGGGTCGCTTGGGCCCAGGAGTTCCAGACCAGCCTGAGCAACAGAGAAATTTAGAAATTTAATCATTTCTACGAAAGATTAAAAAATTAGCCGGGTACAGGGACGTACGTACACCTACAGTCCCAGCTACTCAGGAGGCTGAGGTGGGAGGCTGCCTTAAAGCCAGGAGGTCGATGCTGCAGTGAGCTATGATCACACCACTGCACTCCAGCCTGAGTGACAGGGTGAGACCCCATTTCTAAAAAACAAACAAAAAGTCTTCTGAATTTTATGTCTTATATATATCCTATCCACAGCACTAAATAAACCCAGTAAAACATATTGATAATGGGGGAGGAAAAACCGTGGCTACAGTATTAGATGCAGGATCACACCACATTGAGAGGCAGATCAGCGTCGTGATTATTTCAGCATCAAATTAGCATCAGGATTAATATGAATCCAGGTAAACCACTTCCAATCTATGTGACCCTGGGAAATGACAAACTCTGTGTGTCTATTTTCTCATCTGGAAAATGGGGATATTAATATTACCTCCCTCATAAGGTTTTCTGAGAAGTGAATGGGTCTTAATATAGGTATTAAAATAATTATTTGCCAAAACATATGCAAATATATTAAATAAATCACAAATGACAGTAAATGTACTGAAAACGACAGGGCACTGTCCACTACTTTAGCTAGCGTGGTCTGGGAAGATTTCACTGAAGAGATGAAAGGAAGTTGAGACCTAAAGAATGAGAGAAATTAGCCTCAGAAAGAGCAGGGAGGCTGGGGGAAGGTGGGAGACAGCAGCACGTGCTGAGACCAAGACACAAAAGCTGGGCAGGTGATGTGGGGAGCAGCCAGGATGGCTGCGCTGAAGTCAGCAAAAGGGAGACCTGAGGTGGGCAACATGGGGCCAGGTCACGTGTGCCTGGAGGGCCTGCAATGCTGAGATTTTATTTTAACTCTGTGAGAAGTCCTGGAATGGCCCGAAAAGCTTTAAGCAGGGGGGTGACAAGTTTATTTTATTTCCTTTATGAACCATAAATTATACTCTACCTTGCACAAAAAAGTTATGCTGCATCTGAAAAACAAATCTAGGTCTATCCCAATAATGTCTTATTTCTGTGGTAGTTTTTGCATTAGGATATAGTGATAACCAAAAATAATCCATTGAGGACCAGGCATGGTGGCTCACACCTGTAATCCCAGCACTTTGGGAGGCCAAGGCAGGCGGATCACTTGAGGTCGGGGGTTTGAGACCAGCCTCGACAACATGGTGAAACCCAGTCTCTACTAAAAATACAAAAATTAGCCAGGCATGGTGGTAATGGCACCGGTAATCCCAGCTACTCAGGAGGCTTAGGCAGGAGAACTGCTTGAACCTGGGAGGTGGAGGTTGCAATGAGCCGAGATTGGGATGGCGCACTCCAGCCTGGGCAACAGAGTGAGATTCCATCTCAGAAAAAAAAATAATAATCATCCATTGAAATGCTGACACCTGGAACATAACACCATTTAAGTGAGAGGAGTGTGGCTCTAGAAAAAGATAGAGGGCCAGGTACAGTGGCTTATGCCTGTAATCCCAGCACTTTGGGAGGCCAAGGCGGGCAGATCACAAAGTCAGGAGTTCAAGACCAGCCTGGCCAACCTAGTGAAACCCTGTCTCTTCTAAAAATACAAGAAATTAGCCAAGCATGGTGGTGGGTACCTGTAATCCCAGCTACTCGGGAGGCTGAGGCAGAAGAATCACTTGAACCTGAGAGGCGGAGGGTGCATTGAGCTGAGATTGCACCATTGCACTCTAGCCTGGGCAACAGTGCAAGACTCTGTTTTAAAAAAAAAAAAAAAAAAAAAAAAAACAGATACAAAGTACACTGTGTGCTCCACTGCACTGCAAACCAGTTTCTGGTCTATCCATTCACCTTTTTCGTGGTTGTCAAATGTGAACATAATTCATCATGAATAGACATATATTTTGTTGTGGATTTTTTTTTTTCAGGTAATGGTCATATATTTTCTCTGCCAGTCCACATGCCTTTCCTCACACTCCCTTAGCCTCAATTAATATGTTCTTCCAAATAGCTAAAGGTTGAGAATTAGGGAAGAAGAGGTATCAATTTTAAAGCTACAAACACTTAGGAGCATTCAGTGCTAATGGCAAGCTCAGCTATAAATCTGACAGCCATTTTTTGACCTTCCACAAAGAACTGTCCCTTTTTAGTCAACAAGGGGACACGAGTACCTATCTTGGTGTGTTAGTCCGTTTTGTGTCACTATAAAGTAATACCTGAAGCTGGGTAATTTATAAGAAAAGTTAACTGGCTAACAGTAGACTGTATAAGCATGGCGCCAGCATCTGCTCAGTTACTGATGAGACCTCAGGAAGCTTCCAATCATAATGGAAGGCAAAGCAGAAGCCAGTGCATCACATGGCGAGGGCAGGAGCAAGAGAGGAAAGAAGGTGCCACATTCTTTTAAACAACCAGATCTCCCACGAACTACCAGAGAACTCAGCCATCACCAAGGGGATGGCACTAAACCATTCATGAGGGATCACTCCCATGATCCAACCTCTCCCGCCAGGACCCACCTCCAACACTGAGGATCACATTTCCACGTAACATTTGGAGGTGACAAACATCCAAATCAGATCACTTGGGAACAGCACACTGTGGACTATATTAGATTATATTGCTTTTCAAGCAAGGGAACACAACTCCAAGATATGTTATGGAAGTTTTCCAAGAAGATTTGCACAATAAAAGCTACAGCACCAGGCATGTTCACTCCATGTCTGTCCCATGGCAGTGGCTAGATATGATATACTTTAGGTAAGAGTACGAGAACATGGAGCAACTACCTTGTCTAGATGTGGAGGCCAGGGGGGTGAGCATGGGAGGAATCACATTCAAACTGCCCAGTGTTCCTGCCACACACAGTAAAGGGTCAAAAGTCAGAAACAGACAGACATCACTATCCTGAAACACCTGATGGCCTCTCCAACTTCCAGATGCACACAATAAAATACCCTAATTTTTGTTGGCCCTGTTACATCATGAGCCCAAACTCTGGCCTCCCCAGGACCACTTCCTGAGCTAAAACCAACTTGGTCTCAGTTAATAATATACAATGGTAGGGCAAACCCAAAAGTATGAACTATCACACCATGGCATGGGGTGTACTTCTCGGCCATCAAGAATTTAGAGATGTGGCTGGGCGCCATGGCTCACGCCTATAATCCCAGTACTTTAGGAGGCCAAGGCAGGCAGATCACTTGAGGTCAGGAGTTCAAAACCAGCCTGGCCAACGTGGCAAAAGCCCGTCTCCACTAAAAATACAAAAATTAGCTGGGTGTGGTGGTGAGCACCTGTAATCCCAGCTACTCAGGAGGCTGAGGCAGGAGAATCACTTAAACCCGGGAGGCGAAAGTTGCAGTAAGCTGAGATCGCACCATTGTACTCAGCCTGAGCAACAGAGTGAGACTCCATCTCAAAAAAAAAAAAAAAAAAAAAGAATTTAGAGGTGGCCGGGCACAGTGGTTCATGCCTGTAATTCCAGCACTTTGGGAGGCCGAGGTGGGCAGATTACCTGAGCCCAGGAGTTTGAGACCAGCCTGGGCAACATGGCAAAACCTCGTTCCAACAAAAAATACAAAAATTGGCCGGGCATGGTGGCTCACGCCTGTAATCCCAACATTTTGGGAGGCTGAGGTGGGCAGATCACAAGGTCAGGAGATGAAGACCATCCTGGCTAACATAGTGAAATCCCGTCTCGACTTAGAGTACAAAAAATTAGCCGGTCATGGTGGCAGGCGCCTGTAGTCCCAGCTACCCAGGAGGCTGAGGCCAGAGAATCGCATGAACCTGGAAGGCAGAGCTTGCAGTGAGCTGAGATCGCGCCACTGCACCCCAGCCTGGGTGACAGAGCAACACTCTGTATCCAAAAAAAAATAGACCAGGCGCGGTGGCTCACGCCTGTAATCCCATCACTTTGGGAGGCTGAGGCGGGCGGATCACAAGGTCAGGAGATCAAGACCATCCTGGCTAACACAGTGAAACTCTATCTCTACTAAAAATACAAAAAATGAGCCAGGTGTGGTGGTGGGCACCTGTAGTCCCAGCTACTCGGGAGGCTGAGGCAGGAGAATTGCTTGAACCCTGAGTGGAGGTTGCGGTAAACCGAGACCTCGCCACTGCATTCCAGCCTGAGCAAAAAAGAGAGACCCCATCCCAAAAAAAAAAAAAAAAAAGAATTCAGAGGTATTTATTGGGTATCTCCTCTATTAAAACACTGTATTTAGATGTCACAAAAAAGGAAAAGTACACTCCCTGCCCTTGAGCACCGCACACCAAATACGGACGACACTGGGTGATACGCTGGCTGTCTGGCTCAGTGAGAAGGAAACTGAAATGAGAACCAGATCAAATGTCACCAGATTCTGGTGGCGACATGCAAGCACAGTTTCACGGTTTTAAATCCTCCACCTCTTTCTCCTCCCCAGGGTGTTCAGTGATGCCCCACCAACTTCGTGCAGCACATATTCTTCCTGTTAACATCCCATTCTCAGACCATCCCTCTCTGCTCTTCTTGCTAAAAATATCTCTCATTTGAGTCATCCTTTTTTCTTCTCGCACTTTACCATCTGTTAAGTCAACAGAGCCAGGACTTTAGTATCAGAGAGCCCAAGTTTGAGCCCTACTTTAAATCTTTCACTCATTCAGTCAATAATCCCTGAAAGCCTATTTTGCTCTAGGATTTGCCCTAGATGTCCAACACTAATTGTGTGGGCCAGTCATTTACCCTCTCCAGGTCCTAGTTTCCTCCTTAAAGAAAACAGTAAAAAACACTGCCTAACTAACTTCAGATGATCACAAGCTTATCATGTGGATTAAATGATATAACTGAAAATGCCTTATAAACTAAAGAGAAAAACAAATTTTATTAGTCTACACCACCATCTTCCAGGTGTATAGCATGTATGTTTTCAAAATACATTCACATAAATGACCTCATTGGATTCTCACAGTCAAATTATCACTTGGGCCAAATGGCCAAATATGATTATTATTTTTCTTCTACAGATTAAAAAAAAAGAAAAACTGAGGCACCAAGAATGTAAGTGACTTCCTAAAGCAACTAAGACTAGAATTCAAGTCCCTCAATTCTCCCTCCAATGCTATTTTTACTATTCTTAAGTTGATCATGCTAAGGAGGTTTTAGCGACAAGCACAATTATTTAGCCTAGATCAAAGCAAACCTTGCATTAGCAACCATGACTTCTAGCCCTGTGCTCTTTCCCCTATACCTTGAGATACCTATCAGGCAATAATGTGATCGTTTCAACAGCGAGCAAGGGGAAGCAAGCCCTCACCTCTCGGGAACATGCAAACTATGGTATATTTGACATTCTTCTAACAGAGGTAGGCATGGAGTCACATTAATAGTAACCAAGGCAGGTAAGAAAAGAAGACTGTCACACCAGGTCAATTGATGCTGAGACTGTGGCCAACACCGACACCGGCAACAAACTGCCAAGACATAGCGGTTTCTGGGGCCACAGCTACAGAGGAGTTAAGCAAAAGCCCTGAGGACTCTGGGATGCAAGAATAGGTACAGTAGCAGGAAGGATGATGTCGACTTCGCCATGCTCAGGAAGACCTGTGGTCAAGCTCCAATGGCTAACTGTTAAGGTTCAGTGAGAACATTTTTAGAATTTCACCTTGCTGCTTGAAGTTCACAACCTTAAATTGTATGTTACCTTTCTAAATAGAAGCCAGCCCTTATTCAAAATATTCTCTCAATAGTCATATTATCAAAGAAAGAGCATGAACAGACGGATCCTTTGCTATTCCAGCTTTCCTCATTGAGGCATGTCCCAAGCAGGTATAACTGACTCACGCTGCTGTAAGTTAAAGCATCAATGCCAGAAGAACTCGGCTGCTTCTGCTTGCATCAAATTCCTTACTTCTACACATGATCACTTCTGAACATTCATTAGAAGGCCAAACGTTCTAATATTTGAACAATACATCTGCATGTTCTATGTCTGCTTCCTAAGAACTGTGTGTATATATACATAAAATATATGTATCTGCGGCCGGGCGCGGTGGCTCAAGCCTGTAATCCCAGCACTTTGGGAGGCCGAGACGGGCGGATCACGAGGTCAGGAGATCGAGACCATCCTGGCTAACCCGGTGAAACCCCGTCTCTACTAAAAAATACAAAAAACTAGCCGGGCGAGGTGGCAGGTGCCTGTAGTCCCAGCTACTCGGGAGGCTGAGGTAGGAGAATGGCGTAAACCCAGGAGGCGGAGCTTGCAGTGAGCTGAGATCCGGCCACTGCACTCCAGCCTGGGTGACAGAGCGAAACTCCATCTCAAAAAAATATATATATATATATATGTATCTGCATAAAATCCCTAATTAGGATTTTTTCAGGTACCTGCCAACCTCAAGTGTGAGACCCATATCATACCCTTTCCATAGGGCTTAGCAGCCCTCCTGTGAAACCTCTGCAGGAGGCAAGTCTACAGGCTAGGCAGCCATCAATCTCTTACCCTCCAATGTAGGCTGGAGGCTGTATAGCAGGAACAAGTAACCTTAGGTGCCTCCCCGTCCCATGACCTCAACAGAAAGTGAGACCCCCATTAACTCAGACCAAATAAAGGGCTAACACTCTGGATGGAAACCCTGAATGAATGCTCTGCTCAACCACTCGAGGTTTCCTGACGCTAACATGGCTCAGGGCTTGAGTCTATGGGACTTCTCAGCCCTGCAGGAGGGCAGGGGTACGATATTTAGTCATCACCACTACCCTGGCAACGGGAGCTAGCAGATAGTGCTACCACACAGTGACAAAAATCCTCAGTTATTGCAATACAGTTTGATATCAGTGTAAACTATGCAAATGTACAGACTGCATGAAAGTTGATCATGTACCCAGTGAGGGACATCTATACAGGCTCTGGGCTGCAAAACCCAACTTACATTACAACACATTTCATGGTCCTATACAATGCTGCCTGATGTTGGTGCAAAATTCTTACTGCTGGCTGAAGTCCACCCATCTCCCTAAAGTATCCCATGGAAAGTGACTATATGGTGGGCCCACACTGAAACCACTCTATCTAAGGGGGACAAATAAAAATCAGTCTGAACTTTCTGAGCAGACCACCAATTCCCAACATTTTTCAACATTGTTGTCAGCCCAAATAAAAATGAGGCCAGGCACAGTGGCTCACACCTGTAATCCCAGCACTTTGGGAGGCCAAGCCAGGTGGATCACTTGAAGCCAGAGGTTCAAGACCAGCCTGGCCTACATGGTGAAATCCCATTTCTACTAAAAATACAAAAAATAAAATAAAATAAATAAATAAAAATACAAAAAAAGAAAAAGATGAACCATGCTTTCCTTTCTCATTTTAGGATATTATGAATCTCTCTTCATATTCAAGACCTCAGCCTTATACAGCAAGGCATATGAAATAACAGAAACTCTTTGGCATTTTTAGTTTACTCTGGATAAGCCTGCTCTTGCATTTATTTTATTTGAATACTTAAAATTTGAATAGTTAGTATTTCCTATTCACAAGTGCTAAAGTGACACATATTCTTAGGGACCTATTACTCCCAAGAATAAAAGATGAATTTGCATCACAGCCCAAGTTAGCAAGCTTCCCAGAACAGCCCAGGTCTAACTCTCCATTGTTCCAAAATCAAATCTCAGCTCTCAGCCTATTAAAGCCTATATAAAGACATCTAATTCATGCCACAGTGCAACATTAGGTAGCACTGTAGCACTGTAGTTATCACTGTCAGTAAATATTATCGGTCCTTTTTTTTCTTTGAGACAAAGCCTTGATCTGTCACCCAGACTGTGGTGCAATGGTGCAATCTCAGCTCACTGTAACCTCCGCTTTTCGGGTTCAAGCCATTCTCCTGACTCAGCCTCCTCAGTAGCTGGGATTACAGGTGCCTGCCACCATGCCTGGCTAATTTTTGTATTTTTGGTAGAGACAGGGTTTCACCGTGTTGGGGAGGCTGGTCTCAAACTCCTGACCACAGGTGATCCACCTGCCTCGGCCTCCCCAAGTGCTGGGATTACAGGCGTGAGCCACCGTGCCAGGCCTAGTTCTTGTTATTCATAGTAGCTGTGTTCTATAAAATCTCTGTGAACAGTGAATTAGTGAATATTGAACCACCATTCCTAGAGGAAATAAAAGTGAGATTCATTCCAGCTTCTGGTCACATTTTTGCAAATTGATCAAAACACAACCTTGTTTTATGTATGTTTCTGTTTAAAGACACCTTATTTAATACCTATTGTTGATTGATTAATGTTGAACTCAAGGCCAACAGCACCGTAACTCAAGCCTGAACGAAGCTCATCTAACATATATATTTTCTCCAGGAGGCTCATCATAGCCTTCTTGGCTGAGGAATACTAGACAGCAATTTAGGACCATACTTGGGGGCCGCTGTAAACAGCAAAATCCCCAACGAAAAGCACAAAAATGGACAGGGTGCAGTGGCTCATGCCTGTAACCCCAGCACTTTGGGAGGCCAAGGCAAGTGGATCACCTGAGGTCAAGAGTTTGAGACCAGCCTGGCCAACATGGTGAAACGCTGTATCTACTAAAAATACAAAAATTAGCCAGGTATGGTGGCAGAGGCCTGTAATCCCAGCTACTGGGGAGGCTGAGGCAGGAGAATCACTTGAAACAGGAAGGTAGAAGTTGCAGTGAGCCAAGATGGTGCCACTGCACTCCAGCCTGGGCAACAAGAGTGAAACTGTCTCAAAAAAAAAAAAAAAAAGCACAAAAATATATAAAAACATGTTACTAAATTGACTGCAAAAAGCACACTTGTTTACAGCATGAGAGCTGAAACAAGAAAGCAGGGTATTGCCTTGTCTGAGCTCTGGTGGGAACACGCGCATTGGCTGGGAGGCTCAAATTTTTCCCCATGCTGCGCACGTCCACAAATGTCGAAGAAAGTGTCAGAGGCATTGATTTGGGGTTTACAAATAAATTTTAGTGAGTAGACAAATTCATAAACATGGAACCCACGAAAAATGAGGATCGACTATATCTGGTTATCAGACCTGAGGCATGAGACACAGAAAGTACATGCTACCAAGTTTTCTCTCTTTGCAAAAGTGCTATTATTCTGTATTTCAAGGAGGTATAATTGCTCTGGTTTTAGCACCTCCTGCACTCCTTTTCCTACCTTGGCAGTTTGTATCTGCCAAATCTTGCATCAAGATTTTGCAATTGGCCGGGCACGGTGGCTCACGCCTGTAATCCCACCACTTTGGGAGGCCGAGGCGGGAGGATCACGAGGTCAGGAGATAAAGACCATCCTAGCTAACACGGTGAAACCCCGTCTCTACTAAAAATACAAAAAATTAGCCGGGCGTGGTGGCGGGTGCCCGTAGTCCCAGTTACTCAGGAGGCTGAGGCAGAACGGCGTGAACCCGGGAGACAGAGCTTGCAGTGAGCTGAGATCGCGCCACTGCACTCCAGCCTGGGGGACAGAGTAAGACTCCATCTCAAAAAAAATAAAAATAAAAATAAATAAAAAAATAATAAAATAAAATAAATTTGCAATCTAGTTCTTACAGTATTAGGTTTCTTCTTGGTGGGGGGGTTAATGTGGACAGATCCTAAATGCTACAGATTAGCAGCATTCACTTTACTGTTCTATTAAACACCCTCCCATAGCTTCATTAACTTTAGATGAGCTCCCTGAAAGAAGCACAAATGAGCCTCAGTTAACATACCTCCAGGAAATTTCTTCATGCACATACACAAAAAACTTTCTCTTTCACCAGGTTCTCATAGCTGCAACAATTCCTCTCACACAGGCAATAAGCAGACACATTGGTATGTTAAAATCACCACACTGTCACAATTTCAGTGACATTAAAATTTTCCCGTGTATTTGATTTTTCCCTCCTGAACTTACAACCTTTAGTACTTTTGTTAAGTCATGTTCAAAGTTATAAAACAACTTTTATTGTTAACCTACTCATTATTTTAGTAAGGCAAATTAAAAGCTGCACAGCAAAACTCTCCAAGAGAGATACCTAGAAGAGACACGAAATAAAATCTCCCTTTGGATTTGTTTTGGCAACCACCAGAGACTGGTAACAGGGCTGCCTCCAAAAGGGGTTAAAAGGAATTTCTCACTGCAGAATTTATTTATTTATTTATTTATTTTTTGTACAGTGGGGAGCCTGGAGTCTCTTTGTTGTCCAGGCTGGTCTGGAACTCCTGGCCTAAAGCGATCCTCTTACCTCAGCCTCCCCAAGTGCTGAGATTACAAATGTGAGACACTGTGCCCGCCCAGAATATTTAAAAGTGAACGTTTTTACATAATGATGTCTGTAAGAAGTGTTAAAATCTTCAGATAAAGTCATAATTTTAAATCAGTTGGGGGATAGCAGTAACGACTGTGTTTATCTAGCTCTTTCAAAGCTTCAAAGAGTGTATAAATAACACAAAATACTTTCAAAGCACATTACTCTCTGTAATTCCCAAAACTCTGTGATGTATTGGAATTGATATTATCATTACAAAGGAAAATAAAACACAAAGTTTGAGTACGAGTAACTTATTTCTGGTCATAAAGCTAGTCGGTGACATTGATAGGACTAGAACTCAAGTCTTCAGAAATAATAACCCAGAGCTGTTTTTACTACAACATTCACAGTTTTGGAATGTAGTCCATAGTTATTTATAGCAGAATTATCTTCTTAATTGTATTGTTTTGGTCAACATAAAAATTAGTTTGCATTCCCTTCCAAATGGAAAGCAAAGGCAGGCTGCCCAGAAGTGTGAAAAAACGGTGGCAGGGGAAATTAGCCTGGGATTAAAATTTTGCCAAAGTTAAACAACGAACTGAAGGGTTTACATCATTTCCACCGTGGGAGAGATGACTTTTCAGGCCAGATGTAACAGGAAATACAAGAAAAAATTCAAAACTGTCTTGAGTGTAAGACAAGAAACTTCTGAATCAAGTATTTCTAAACCCTTTATTTAAATTGAGAGCATTGGGACTTAGAGATAATAAATAACTTGTCCCAAGATCACACCACAGGGACAGCCTTACTGCTCCAACCCCAAAGGTCTCCTTAAGCTGCCCACTCTACTCCCCTCCCAGTCATGCGCAGACTCTTCATTAGATGCAAGCAGGAAACAATGAACAGTACAAGTCCGTGGACTCAGCGAGAAGAGAAAGAGTTAAAGTTTGGTATGCTAACATGGTATGCAAAACTGACCTTCGAATCCTAATAGGCAAATTAATATATATATATTTTTTTGTCTTTGACTATTTAGAGGAAACAACTGCCAGACTCCTTCTGATCGAGGTAGGCTTGGGCATAGAACAAGATAGTAAAACTCCACAAACTGGGAGACAGTGCCTTTCAAATAGAGGGGCAACCAGCTGTTGATAAATCCCAGTAGAGCCGCCTCCACTTCCCCCACACCCCTACCCTCCCGCGCCAGGCTGCTGGTTCTTATTAATCACAGAGAATGGACTACAACTAGCAAACATACAGCACCGACGATCAAAGTGAAACCGAGTTTTTAAGCATCTAACTTAAACAGACGAACACATGCCAGCAACGTACATAAATACTATTAGCCCTAGCAAGCACTGTCTTCATAACCTAAGACAGTTAAATGTCTCAGGGTGAGGAATCAAAGCAGACTTCAAGCAAAACAAAAAGCGAACAGCCCTGTGCTCTTCGGCGAGGCCTGCACTGGGTGCAGGGAGAGTGTGCAGTCCTGTTTTGGGGAGGGGGCAGGAAGCACACGAAGAGGAGGATGCGCCTTCCCGCAGTCCACATCACAGCCTTCCCTGAGGCTGGCGGGGACCGCGGGGATGCCGGGCGCAGGCCTCCTCGCCGGCCCCGCGCCTCCGACTCCCAGGACGTCCTCCGGGAGCCTAGGCTCTTCCGCTCCCATCGGCGCCTCCCGAGCGGCCCGGCGAGGACCCGCCACCTCTTCCCTCCCTCAGGGCATCCCGGTTCTGCTCCGACAGCCCACCCCAAGGGCCCCCTCAGGCCAGCCCTCGCCAAGCCCGGGTCCCGCCCCGCCGACCGGGTCAACCTCAC
>NW_012116710.1:2732046-2738987 GCF_000951035.1 Colobus angolensis palliatus
GGCCAGCCAGGCCACGCCCTCGGTCACGCCCCCCCGCGGAGCAGGTGGGGGCTGAGCCCAGGTGAGCCTGGAGGGAGACAGGGGTGGGGCCTCCCGCGGCCGGGAGCGGCTGCTTTCCCTCCCCCGCCAGCTGCGTGCCCGGTGCCAGCTCGCACCTCCCGGGCCGATGCCGGCGCGCTGGGGCAGTGAGGTTTGCCGGGGCGGGCGCTCCCGAGAGGCGCCAGCGGGCAGGGCGCGTGGACATGGCGCACACTGCTGTGGATACGGCATCTCGCACGCCCCCGGCCCTCGAGGCCCCGCCAGGGGACACAGCTCCGTGCAAATGTACAAACACAAACGCACATTTTGTACGCGGCCAGATGCCCGCCGCGCTCCCCACGCGCGCACAGTAGGTCCCCGCTCCCGGGGACAGCTCACGGGACGCCGACGTTCACAGTCCAACCAGACCCGTCCCGAGGACCTGCTGCCCTTCCCGCCACACACAGCCCGCCAGGTGCCCGGAGTTCAACCCAACCTGCGGCACCCACGCCGCCCTCCACTTCCCCCGGCTCGCCGAGCAGCCAGGGAAGGGTGCACCACCCGCCCGCGCCGGGTCGCCGTCCATACCCGCTCACCCGCGGAACGCGGCGCACCCGCCGTCCCCCGCCTCCCGGGCCCCGTCGCCCCCTCTCGGCACCCGCATGCCCGAGCCGCGCTCCCCGACGGGCCGACGGCCACGCACCTGAAGAGACTGGTCACACCGGCTCCCGGAGGGGCTGCTCAACGCCACTGCGCTCAGAACGGACGCGGCGGTCCAGAGCGCTCCGACGCCGCTCGGTTTCCTCCCATTACAGCATGTTGCACTCCAGCGCTGCACTTCACACTCGCACTAGCACACGCACACGCGCACAACTCCAGGCGCTCGGCGGCGTCCTTCCCCCGCCTCGCCCGGAGGAGGAAGTCCTAGTAAATCAAAACAGGCTGGGAGGGAGGGAGATCGGAGTGGAAAGAGTCCCCTTCAGCCGCTCACACACCAGTGTTTGCTGTGTTTGGCAAACTCCTGGCGTCCACAACCCGGCCTACTCTGAAATGTGCCCGGGGAGGGGCAGGGAGGAGGAGGTAAAACGTTTCTAATTGGCGCAGGTTCTTATTACAGCAGCAGGGCAGACATGTGACCACGAAAAGAAAAGGCCTGTCTTTAATTTTTTCCTGTCTTTCTCTGGGGATTTGGTGGTGGGGGGCCGGGGGATAGAGGCCTGATACCCGCCCCCCGCCATCCCCAGCAACCCTTGCCCTATTGTTTTCTTGTACTGCCACAATTAAGAAAACATTTGCTTAACATATCCAGCCGCTAACTTCATAAAATAAATAGAGACTGGACTTCCTCTGGTTTGCTTTAAAAGGCTTCATGTTGCTTGCCTTCTGGCTGTTCTCAAACCTCAGTCGTTATTAGGAGCCCCTACTGTAAGGGCTTTCCCTGGGAGAGGGCTCTGCTGAAAGGGAATGATAACAATGAAAACAAATACCAGCTTACATTCGTGCTGGAAAAAAGAAAATGCTTTGCAGTTTTCAAACTGTTTTCCCATCTGTTGCCTCATCTGATCATATCAAGGAACAGCACGGTGTCTCACCGGATCTTAGCCCCTGTTGGATATGCAAAGACAGGTATGCGTAGTTCCATGTTTCAGTCAGATTAAATGGTTTACCTAAAGCAGGTGGAGGTGTTGCCCGAATCTTGGGGCCCCTTGTGAAATGTGCTCTCCTCCAGTCCATGCAGGGCCCCTGGAGATGGGACAACCCAACTGACAAGTTAGCCTAGGCATAGACACGCCCCCTGGCTTTCCTGATTCCTGGATTAAAATTCACAGATTAAAGCTCCAAGGTTCCCAGTCTTCCCAAAGATATTCTTACATAGACTCTGTTTTAGTCCATCAGTAGTCTCGGACTAAGAAAAGAGAAATCCTGAGAACGACTGTAAATATGAGATTCATCCTGCCAAACTCAGACAGGGAATGAGGAAGGAATGAGGGCTGCCTGGGCATATTCCAGGAAATATGGTAAGACAGAAAAGGGGTTTTAGATTCAGACAGAATTTGAATCCAAACTCCACCTCTATTTGTTATAGGATTTGGGGCAAGTTATCAAACCTCAGTTTTCTCATCTGTAAAACAGAGAGAATGCTTCTTACTTCGAAGAGCCGGTGCAGGGTTCAAGGCTTCGCAGGGATGTTTAATAAATATTCACATCTTCCTTCTCCTCTGACTTATATCCAGTCCAGCTGGGCACCTTATAAACAGGAAAATGAAATGCCCAGACAATGCAAATGAATAATGATAACAATAATAGTACAACTGCATATTTATAAAGATGGCCCAAGGTTTACAAAGTGTTCCCACATATTATTATCTCATTTGATCTTTATGACAACATTGCCATTTGCTTGCTGCTAAATGATTTCCATTTTGGGTCACTGTGGAGGTCCCAAAGCTGCCTCTTTAATTTCCATCACTGCTTGTAGCGAACCTTACTCAGCAGATAAATCATGGGGACAGAGGACCTTTTCTCATGGATGTGACCATTCTTCGGCCTTTGCAAGGATTAATCTCACTCTCTGCCTTACATCAGCATTAGCATGACTTAGCTCTGGCAATATCTAAGCCTGGTCCTTTTAGTCTTGTCTCTTTTAGTTGTGCAAAGGAGAGACACACTCAAGTTACCACTTTAAGAAAAGGGGGTTGTTGGGCCGGGCGCGGTGGCTCGTGCCTGTAATCCCAGCACTTTGGGAGGCTGAGGTGGGCAGATCATGAGGTCAGGAGATTGAGACCATTCTGGCTAACATGGTGAAACCCCATCTCTACTAAAAACACAAAAAATTAGCCAGGCATGGTGGTGGGCGCCTGTAGTACCAGCTACTCAGGAGGCTGAGGCAGGAGAATGGCCTGAATCCCAGAGGCGGAGCTTGTAGTGAGCCAAGATCACACCACTACACTCCAGCCTGGGTGACGGAGCGAGACTCCGTCTCAAAAAAAAAAACAAAAAACAAAGAAAAAGGGGGGTTGTTGTAAAGGTCTAGGGGAACTGGAAGTCGAACATGGCAGACACATAGAATATTATACAGTAACCTAAATTAAAATGACTTACAGTGACCTGCAACCATACAGGTGCATCTTGACAATATTAACTGAAAAAATTAAGTCCCAAAAGATTACATACAGCCTAATACTCTATTTGTAATGTTAAAAATAAAATTAAAAATAATTTTAGCAGTACATGTATCTGCAATAAAATAATATGAAAAATAAGTCAGGGCCAGCCTGGCCAACATGGCGAAGCCCATCTCTACTAAAAATACAAAAAAAAAAATGGCCAGGCATGGTGGCTCACACCTGTAATCCTAGCACTTGGGAGGCCAAGGTGAGCAAATCACGAGGTCAGGAGTTCAAGCCTAGCCTGGCCAACATGGTGAAACCCTGTCTCCACTAAAAATAAAAAAATTAGCCAGATGTGGTGGCACACTCCTGTAATCCCAGCTACTTAGGAGGCTGAGTCAGGAGAATCGCTTGAACCCAGGAGGCAGAGGTTGCAGTGAGTCGAGATCGCGCCACTGTACTCCAGCCTGGGTGACAGAGCTGAGTCTCAAAAAAAAAAAAAAAAAAATTGAGGGGATGATGATGCCAGGATTATACCTGGGTAGGTGTGGGGGCAGGCATGGGATCGGATGGGAGAAAACCATTTGATTAAACCCTGTTGTCTAGGTCCTAGCTTGGTAGGTTCACAGGTTCTCTATTAAAAATAACTACTTAGGCCGGGCGCAGTGGCTCATGCCTATATTCCCAGCACTTAGGGAGGCCAAGGCGGGTGCATTTCTAGAGCTCAGGAGTTTGAGACCAGCCTGGGCAACATGGCGAAACCCCGTCTCTACAAAAAATCCAAAAATTAGCTGGGCGTGGTGGCACATCCCTGTAGTCCCAGTTACTTGGGAGGCTGAGGTGGGAGGATCACCTGAGTCCAGGAGGTTGAGGCTACAGTGATCTCTGTTGATACCACTACATTCCAGCCTGGGTGACAGAGTGAGACCCTGTCTCAAAAAAAAAAAACTTCTTAAGTGTTGGTTGTAAAGTAGTGTGAATGTACTTAATGCCATACTGAACTAAACATTTCAAAATGGTTAAAGTGGTACAATTTATGTTATGTATATTTTACCACAAGTTTAAAAAAATGTATAAGGAACATAACTGGGCAAATCAAAAAGAAAACAATACTACTTAAGTCGCTAATAAATAAAGGTAGGCTGTACATAGACCACTGATGAGAATATATTTCAACCCAAGGATTTTATAAATGCGCCAGAAGTGTATTTTAAAAACGAAATAATCAAGGGGTTGTCTGAGTGGAGGTAGCAAAGACATAAGATTGGCCCAGAGTTGATCGTTGTTGAAGCTGAGTGATAGGTGCAGAGAGGGGTGTTGAGGTAGTCCCTCAGTGGGGGATAGGGGGGTTACACTACTCTATCTGCTCTTACATGTTTGGATTGTTTCATAATAAACATTTTATTTTATTTTATTTTATTTATTTTATTTTTGTTTTTTTATTTATTTTTGAGATGGAGTCACTCTGTGGCCCAGGCTGGAGTGCAGTGGCACAATCTCGGCTCACTGTAACCTCCACCTCCCAGATTCAAGCGATTCTCCTGCCTCAGTCTCCCGAGTAGCTGGGATCACAGGCATGCACCACCATGCCCAGCTAATTTTGTATTTTTAGTAGAGATGGGGTTTTACCATGTTACCCAGGCTAGTCTCAAACTCCTGACCTCAGGTGATCAACCCACCTCAGGCTCCCAAAGTGCTGGGATTACAGGCATGAGCCACCACACCTGGCCTATTTTTTATTTTTATTTTATTTATTTATTTTTCTGAGATGGAGTCTCACTCTGTCACCTAGGCTGGAGTGCAGTGGCATAATCTCAGCTCACTGCAATCACCACCTCCCAGGTTCAAGCAGCTCTCCTGCCTCAGCCTCCTAAGTAGCTAAGATAGCAGGCACCTGCCAGCATGCCCAGCTAAGTTTTCTATTTTTAGCAGAGACGGGGTTTCCCCATGTTGACCAAGCTGGTCTCAAACTCCTGACCTCAAGTGATCCTCGGTCACCTCCTGGACTCAGGTGATTCTCCACCTGTAACTCCCAATGTGCTGGCATTACAGGCGTGAGCCACCGCACCTGGCCCTGTTTCACAGCAAAACATTGTAAAAAGGAAAGGGAAAAAAAGTGCAGAGTCCGGAAGGACACGTTGTGGCTGTGTTGTGCTCTCACCATGGACTACACAGCTTCTCAGTTTCCTTTTCACTCTGTTTCTTTGTGCGTCCTCTTCAATCTAGTTCTTTCTCATTTCTCTGCCAAGGACTTTCCTCACAGCTTTGGCTCCCTTATTACGATCTCTATTACCCCTTTTAGTTTTTGCCCCCATAGGTAACTGACTCCTTCCATATCTTCATAGTTCAAATTGCTCAAAGAATCTGATTCTTCTTTCTTCTTCCTCTTCTTCCCCCTTTTTCCTCTTCTTCCTCTTCCTCTTATGCTTCCTCCTGCTCCTCCTCCTCCTCCCCCTCCTCCTCCCCCTCCTCTTCTCCTCTCTTCTTCTCCTCCCTCCTTCTTCTCTTCCCTCCTCTTCTTCTCCCTCCTCCTTCTGCTCCTTCTCCTCCCTCTCCTTCTTCTCCTTCTCCTCCCCCTCCTCCTCCCCCCTCCTCCTTCTCCTCCTCCTTCTTCTTTTCCTCCTCCCCCTTCTCCTTCTCCTCCTTCTCCTCCTCCTCCTTTATTTTCTTCTTCTCCTCCTCCTCTTCCTCCTCCTTCTTCTTCTCACCCTGTCACCCAGGCTGGAGTGAAGTGGTGCAATCTCAGCTCACTACAGCCTCAACCTCCCGGGCTCAGGTGATTCTCCCACCTCAGCCTCCTAAGTAGCTGGGACTACAGGCATACACTACCATGCCCAGCTAATTTTTTTGTATTTTTAGTAGAGATGGGGTTTCACTGTGTTACCCAAGCTGGTCTTGAACTCCTGGGCTCAAGCAATCATCCCGCCTTAGCCTCCCAAAGTGCTGGGACTACAAGTGTGAGCCACCTCGCCCAGCCTGATTCTTCCCTTTCCACTAATCCATAGACATGATCGCCAGCTGATCTCCCTGGAAGCCACACACCCATAAGGGTCAGTGAAGTCAAGCACAGTCCAGTGATGAGAAACATGGTCCATGCAGGCGTGGGGTGGACTGGCTTTAAGACGGCCACAACCAATACCACGTGTGGAAGGAGTTAAGGAGTTCAGTTCATCAGTTAACGATTTCTTAAGGCTCTTCAATGGGTGAATGGTTTAAAAAAATTTTTCCCTTCCACGTCAATTGCCAATAAGTAGTTTATATTCCAGTTTGTCCTCCCATGTCATACTTCTAAGGGGCAAATAAGGGGAATATCAACAGCTGCCAATCTGAACTGCTCACAGTACATATAGACTTCTACTGTTCCCCTCATTGCACTAACCTGGCTGTGGAAAATGTGTTTTTCTACTCCATATCCCTTTGCTTATGATGTACTTTCATGAATCTCTCCTGTTTTCTTCTCTTCACTCCAACTTGTTCCAAAAAAGCACTGAGGAATCAGAAGATGTGGGTTCTAGTTCAGACTCCTCTCTAGGTGACAAAGTGAGTTATTCTATACCTCTGCATCTTCCAGGTTCTCCCCCTCTGTGGGGAGCTGAGACCAGATCAGGTTTGGCAAACAGGTTTCCTTTTGAGCACGTGCTCTGCCTGGAGCCCTCTCTTGAGAAGGGCTCTGGCAGCACAGTTGAGGCTTAGTGACAAAGTGTCAAGATTGATTATTAATGTCTGCTATGGGCAGGGAATAAGAATGAGTGAACCTGGCCCGGTGCAGTGGCTCATGCCTGTAATCCCAGCACTTTGGGAGGCTGAGGTGGG
>NW_012116710.1:2739679-2744644 GCF_000951035.1 Colobus angolensis palliatus
AGGGAGGGAGGGAAGGAGGAATGAAGGAAGGAGGGAGGGAGAGAGGGAAAGAGGAAGGAGGGAGGGAGAGAGGGAAAGAGGAAGGAAGGAAGCGAAAGAGGAAGGAAGGGAGGAGGGAAGGAGGAAGGAAGGAAGGAAGGTGGGAGGGAGGGAAGGAGGAAGGAAGGACAAGGTTATTGGGTGCCAAGTGTGTGCAGTGTTGAATGTTCTCTTTTAATGTAGTGTGATCCTATGAAGAAGACTGTCCCATTATACAGATGAGAAAACAGGGGCTCAGAGAAGGTAGGACATTTGCATGAGCAGTAACACCAGGATGCAAACCAGCTGGTCCAACTTCTCATTGAACAATCTTTCAGTAATACCACTAAGTTCACCCAGAAAAGACCTTTGGAGAATCTAAACAAATAATTGCATTTGGCAGGGTGCAGTGGCCCAAGCCTGTAAACCCAGCACTTTGGGGCATGATGGCTCAAGCTTGTAATCCCAGCACTTTGAGATGCAACATGGGTGGATCACCTGAGGTCAGGAGTTCAAGACCAACCTGGCCAACATGGCAAAAACCCATCACTACTAAAAATACAAAAATTATCCAGGTGTGGTAGTGCACACCTGTAGTCCCAGCTGCTCTGGAGGCTGAGGCAGAGAATCGCTTGAACCTGGGAGGCAGGATGCAGTGAGCCAAGATCACACCACTGCACTCTAGCCTGGGCGACAGAGTGAGACTTCATCCCAAAGAAAAAAAAAAAAAGTTGCCTGGGCACAGTGGCTCACACCTATAATCCCAACATTTTGGGAGGCCAAGGCAGGTGGATCACGAGGTCAGGAGTTCAAGACCAGCCTGGCCAGCATAGTGAAACCCCATCTGTACTAAAAATACAAAAAATTAGCTGGGCATGGTAGTGGGCACCTGTAATCCCAGCTATTCGGGAGGCTGAGGCAATAGAATCACTTGAACCCGGGAGGCGGAGGTTGCAGTGAGCCAAGATCATGCTATAGCACTCCAGCCTGGGTGACAGTGTGAGACTCCGTCTCAAAAAAAAAAAAAGAAAAAAGAAAAGAAAAAAATGTATCTACTTTCTTACAAAAGTGCTTCCACTCTGAAGGGAAACGTTTCCTCTTGGTTTCCCATCCTCTCTGCACCACCACATGGAGCTGGAATTTGCTGGGGTTTGAATGTCAGCACCATGTTTACCAAAGGGTGGGAAGCCCCTGGCACAGGAAAGTTGCTGATATGTTGGTATTGGACGGACCTGAGTTCAAACCAGGGTCCTACCTGCCCAAGCCTCTATTTCCTCACCTATATGACGGGGATGACTCCTACTTAGAAAAGTGTGTGTTTGCATTAGAACAGCCAAATAATCGGTGAAAGTGGGTCCCAGGTCAAAGTCATATGTTCCCCCACTGCATGTAGTGCTGCCGGATTACCCAGCAAGCAGGCTATGTCTGTACGCAGTGCACCACAATGTACAAAATGATTTTTGAAATAATTTGATATATATAACGAAATGACCAGATTAGTCATCTTGGGTGAAATCGGATCTTCTTTAGGCTATTTGACAGTTTTATATCCTTCTAAATTACATATATAAGGGGGCATCATCATCTTTCCAGGACATAGAGGCGTTAAAATGTTGAATTCCACAGAGCACAGTGGCATGTGTCTGTAGTCTCAGCTATTTGGGAGGCTGAGACAGGAGGATCATTTGAACCCAGGAGGTCGAGGCTGCAGTAAGCCATGATGGTGCCCCTGCATTCCAACCTGGGTGACAGAGACCCTGTCTCTAAAAAAAATTAATAGTAGTAATAAAAGACTTGAAAAAGTAAAGTGCCCTGCTACTTTAGACCAAAAAGAAACCCTCTCTTCCTAAGAGCAATAAGGGAAATGGGTTTGGGTCCCAAGTAAATGAGATTTTAGTACAGACGGGGGAAAAGGAGAGCAAGGATGTGTTTGTTTTTATTTCCAGAATGGGAGAGAGGCTTTCCAAAGAATAGCAAGCTGATGCTCCATGGCAGTGGGCAATGTCATTTCTAGATCTTTGAGGCTGCTGCAAAAGCCACAGTGATGCCCAGTCCGGCTTCCACGTGTCTTTCCCCTGCCTCCTCACTCCTCTCCCCAGGGACCTTATGTGAATCCTGAGGTTACACTGTGAGGGGTCTCAATCTGATTAGGGCAGGTTTTTTTGTTTTTCTTTTTTGAGATGGAGTCTCACTCTGTTGCCCAGCATGATCTCAGCTCACTGCAACCTCTGCCTCCTGGGTTCAAGTGATTCTCATGCCTCAGCCTCCCAAGTGGTTGGTATTACAGGTGCGCATCACCATGCCAGGCTAATTTTTGTATTTTTAGTGGAGACGGGATTTTGCTGTGTTGCCCATGCTGGTCTCAAACTCCTGACTTCAGGTGATCCACCCGCCTTGGCCTCCCAAAGTGCTGGGATTACAGGCATGAGCCACCACACTTGGCCCATTAGGGCAATTCTTCCTTCCTCCATGTCTCCCTTTCTTCCTTCCTCTCTTTCTTCCTCCATCCCTTTTTTTGCTCTCTTCTTCCCTTTTTCCTTCCTTCCTTTCTTCCTTCCTTCCTCTCTCCCTCCCTCCCTGCTGTCTTTCTTTTCCTCTCCCACTTCCTTCCTCCCTCCCTTCCTTCTTCCTTCCTTCCTTCCTCTCTCCCTCCCTCCCTGCTGTCTTTCTTTTCCTCTCCCACTTCCTTCCTCCCTCCCTTCCTTCTTCCTCCCTCCCTGCCTTCCTCCCTTTCTCTCCTCCCTCCCTTCTTCCATCTCTCTCTCCCTCCCTGCCTTCCTTCCTTCTGTCTAGAGCGCCATCTGTTTGCCATTTACATTCTAGATGTTGATGTTACAACTGTCAGTAAGACAAGCAAGGTTTCACTCTCATGGAGCTTCTCCTCTAACAGGGAGGTCTTGGGGAAGAGGTAGGGAGAGAGACCGTTAGCCAGGAAACATAATTCAAGTCATGTAAGTTAAGATAACATAAAAGACATCATTCAAAATAGTGAAAAAGGTGACGGGTTGTGGCATTGGAATAGCATCACTCCAGTAGGGTGATCGGGGAGGGCCTCTATGAGGAGGTGACATTTGAGCTGAGTCCTGAATGATGACAAGGAGACAGCCATGCCACAACCTAGGGTAAAAATATTTCCAGCAGAAAGAATAGCAAGCATAAAGACTCTGGGACAGGAACTCAGTCACCATGATGGAGGGATGGAGGGAAGGCCTGGGTGGCTGGACCATAGGAAACATGGGTTGGGGGGACAAATTCAAGGAAAATCTGGGAAGTGGTCCGGCTGTGGTAAGGAGCCCTGACTTTATTCTGCAT
Organism: Colobus angolensis palliatus; assembly: GCF_000951035.1. Taxonomy (NCBI): domain Eukaryota; kingdom Metazoa; phylum Chordata; class Mammalia; order Primates; family Cercopithecidae; genus Colobus; species Colobus angolensis. The sequence continues at coordinate 2,743,010 of NW_012116710.1, forward strand.
GCCAAAAGCCACTCGAGGGAGGTTAGGAATTAGGGTAACGTGATGTGAGTTTTTTTCTTTTCTTTTTTTTTTTTTTTTGAGTTGGAATCTCGCTCCGTCGTCCAGGCTGGAATGCGGTGGTACAATCTTGGCTCACTGCAACCTCCACTTCCTGGGTTCAGGCATTTTTCCTGCCTCAGCCTCCCAAGTAGCTGAGACTACAGGCGCCTGCCACCATGCCCAGCTAATTTTTGTATTTTTGGTAGAGGTGGGGTTTCACCATATTGGCCAGGCTGGTCTTGAACTCCTGACCTCAAATGATCTGCCTACCTTGGCCTCCCAAAGTGCTGGGATTACAGGCATGAGCCACCGTGCCAAGCCTATGTGAGTTCTTAAAAGAGCTCTCTGATGGCTGTGTGGAGAACAGACTATTGGTGGGACACGGATAGATGCCTGAGGCCTTTTACCCTTCTGCAGGAACCTGGCTGAGGCATAATGCTAGTAACAGCTATTCATCGGGAAGGGGGTGTTGCGTGACTCAGCAGCCAGGCCTAACCTTCCCTTATAAGGAATGTGGGGGGGGGGGGTCCTGAGATTTTTAAATTTTCCTTTACAAGTCCAAACAGATATTCTGGAAGAGCAAGTGACTCTCCTCCAAGTAGTGACTCAGGGACCCAAGATCCTTCTGTCTTGTGCCTCTGCCAGCCTCTGGGGCCCCAGAGTTCATTGCAAGATCCTCTTTAGCCAGCAAGCAGATGGAGAAAGAGCATGGAGAAGGCACACTTGCTTCCTCATTATATGGGCCAGGTTGTGGCACACAACACTTTATATTTCATTGGTGAGAACCAGTCACGTGGCCTCACTGAATGAAGATGGGCTAGGAAATGTAGTCCCTGGGTGGGCAGCCACTTCCCATCACCGGCTCTGTGGAAAGAGAACACGGGCCTTTGGTGGCCAGCTGGTCATCTCTGTCAGCAAACCTTATGGAAGGAATGCAAGGCACCCGGGATGACAACTTGGCTTTTGGCCTGAGGAGAGATGAAAGGTGATCCTTAACCAAAATGGGAAGTTGGGGGAGGAGCAGAATTATCCTTGGGGCAGAACCAAGAGTTCCATTTTGCACGTTGTATGAGCTGTCTGAGAGACATCCGAAAGGAGACATTGGGAGGGAAACTGGATATATGAGACGGGTACAGAGGTGGGGTCCAGACTAAAGACTTAAATGTGCATTTTCCCCTTCACCCAGTGGCTTCTGATCCTGACAGCTCCTCTTACAGTCGTATGGGCCCTTCACTGCCTTTGACCCTGAGTGTTGTATTAATTACACTGGTGTAATTCACTCTCTATTAGAAAGAATGTTTGTAATTCTGTTACTCACTAAATGATAGCTCTATTACATGCAGCCACTCATTCAACACGTAGTTCATTGAGTGTTTACTATGTGCTGGGCAATCATGATTAGCAGGGAAGAAGATCTTGTCTCTGCCTAATTAAGACTGCATTCTAGTAGGAAAAGACAGATAATAAACAAATTAAAAAGCAAATATGGGTCGGGCGCGGTGGCTCACGCCTGTGAGTAGCTGTTACCAGCACTTTGGGAAGCCGAAGCGGGTGGATCACAAGGTCAGGAGATCAAGACCATCCTGGTTAACACGG
>NW_012116710.1:2744719-2754477 GCF_000951035.1 Colobus angolensis palliatus
AAAAAAAAATTAGCTGGGTGTGGTGGTAGGCACCTGTAGTCCCAGCTATTTGGGAGGCTGAGGCAGGAGAATGGCGTGAACCCAGGAGGTGGAGCTTGCAGTGAGCCAAGATCATGCCACTGTACTCCAGCCTGGGTGACAGAGCGAGACTCCGTCTCAGAAAAAAGAAAAAGAAACAGGAAATATGACTCAGGCATGGTGGCTCACAACTGTAATCCTAGCACTTTGGGAGGCTGAGAAGGGAGGATCACTTGAGGCCAGGAGTTCAAGACCAGCTGAGCAACAAAGTGAGACCCTGTCTCTACAAAAAATTAAAAAGTCAGCCAGGCATGGTGGTGCATGCCTGTAGTCCCGGCTACTCTGGAGGCTGCAGCAGGAGGATTACTTGAGCCCAGGAATTTGAGTCTGCAGTGAGTTATGATTGCGCCACTGCATTCCAGCCTAGGTGACAGAGTGAGATCTTGTCTCTAAAAAATTTTTTTTAATTCTTTTGAAAAGTAAATATGGGCTGAGGCAGGCAGATCACTTAAGCTCAGGAGTTTGAGACTAGCCTGGGCAACATGACAAAACTCCATCTCTACAAAAAATTAGCCAGGTGTGGTGGCGGGCACCTATAGTCCCAGCTACTTGTGGTGGGGCTGAGACAGGAGGATCACTTGAGCCCGGGAGATGGAGGCTGCAATGAGCTGTGTTCGTGCCACTGCACTCCAGCCTGAGTGACAAAGTGATACCTTATTTCAGAAAGAAAACAAAAAAGAAAGTAAATATGTAGTGAAACAGGTGCCCTAGAGAATAATGGAGCAGGATTAATGAGAAAGTGCCTGGGAAGGCAAGGGTAGAATTAGTAGAAACAGAAAGACTTCTATAATAAGGCAACGTTTGAGCAGCAATGTGAAGGAAGTTGAGGGAGCAAAGCATGTGTATATAATGAGGGAAGAATGTGATGTGCCAGGCGAGGGCACAGCAGGTGCATAGGCCCAGAGGCAGAGGAGTACCCAGCATGTTTCCAAACCATGCAGGGGCCCAGTGTGGCTGCAGTGGGGTGGGAATGAGAGATCCAAATGGGGTTAGGGACTGAGGTCAGAGAGGCAGGGGGTGAATAGATCATGCAGTAGCCAAAGCAAAGGGGTTTTCTCCAAGACCTTCATGTAACTGGAGAAGGAGGGAGAAAAACAAACCTATTTCCTTGTGCAGAAATCTCTCCAAAGAAAGCAATGCACAATATCAGGAACTTCCTGTGTAGTTTCCAAAATGAAACACCTTCAAAGTGGAGGATTTGCAGCCCAAATAAGAAAGGGTAACTGTCTCATAAGGTGGAGTACAGAATACACAGTCTCTCCTCATGCAGCAGTTTTCTTCACAGTTAATTGCAGCCACATGTGCGCACGGCAGGGAAGCATTTTTAGCAAGTGCTATCAGAGACCTGGGCAGGCACTTCCCATCCCTCATGTTCTGAGCAAAACCAACCATGTGATTAGCCCAGGAGGATGGGAACGTAATAGTGCTATAATGATAAATACTCTGTTTTCTCAATTTCAACTCCAAAATCTGAGCAAGATGCCTTTTATTAGCTTGTTTTGATACATGTCAGAAGCAGCAGGTTTAAATCAAGGAAGACACAGTTTCTCATGGTTTCTATTAGGTTACCTTGGGCGATTCCTCCTGATAGGCCCACTGTAGTGAGGGTCACGAAACAAAAATACCAAGCAAGGATGGCGTCTGGGTCTTTTATCGCTGCTCTTGATCACAGCGGGGCTTTGGCGCACCCTGCTCCAGCAATTACCATGAATGTGTGGGCAGGACTTCAGAGTGGCTGCTCGCCAGCTCATCTCATTTAATGCTGACATCCCTGGAACTGGTCCCATTTTCTGTTTTATACGAGAGGGTGTAGAGTGAATATTGGTGTGGGTTTGGCTCCCGAGCGTCTGGCCACTCTTCCTATTCAGGGGACTTGGACTTCTGCGGACTTGGTCTACGGAAGCCGAAGGGAGCTGGATAATCCCTCCCTAGGGCTACGACACAGGCTCAGCCAACTGGATGCACCTGCCCAGGACCAGAACTCTTGAGGGGATGATTCGAAGGCTTGGTGGTGGCAACAACAAGAGTCCGGGAACGGCAGTGCCCAGGCTGCAGTATGGGGAGAGTCAGGAGTCCGTCTCCACCAGATGGCTCCCAGGGCTGCCCTGGCCACTTTCTCTAGCTCCTGACCACTTTTTCAGACTGGTTCTCCAGCCTTCCCATCTGTTCTTCAGTCACCCAACAGCCAGCCAGTGGGCTCCGTTTCTGCTTACCTTAACCAGAGACCATTCCTGTTGTCTGTAACCCAGAACCCTGGTTTAATCTTAAGTAATTTGCAGACGCCCACCCCTCTACCCCCCGCATTAAAGAACAGAAATTCCTGTTGGCTTATATTATTATTATTATTATTATTATTTTGAGACAGAATTTCACTGTTGTCACCCAGGCTAGAGTGCAATGGCACAATCTCAGCTCACGGCAACCTCTGCCTCCCGGGTTCAAGCGATTCTCCTGCCCCAGCCTCCAGAGTAGCTGGGATTACAGGCGCCCACCACCACGCCCAGCTAATCTTGTAGTTTTAGTAGAATTGGGGTTTCTCCATGTTGGTCAGGCTGGTCTCGCACTCCTGACCTTAGGTGATCCGCCCGCCTCAGCCTCCCAAAGTGCTGGGATTACAGGCGTGAGCCACTACGCCCAGCCAGCTTACATTATTTTTGTTATCATGTAACTCAAATATGTATATCATCAAACTAAATATAAACTCTTTAGAGGCTTGTAGCTTTTAAGCAGCTATAAAACACAAACACATTTGCAGGCAAAACACAAGCAATACCACAAAGTCAGCAATGTTGAAATTAACAATATTAACTTGATATGACAAATGATGCGGTTTTGTGAAACCAAATAGCTGTTCCAAATGGAGATCTGGAACTGACTGGTCGCTGGGTTCCTGTGGTTTTCTTATTACTACGGGCCATTTGACAACGTAACTCTTCCACCTTTCTTCTCCATTCAAACCACTGTGCACACTTCACACTGCACGTTACTCACAAATGAAACTGCTGCTGCTCTTATGTCATTTAGCTAGGACAATTAAAACTGTTCCAGGTGGCCCCAATGCCATTGTAAACACAAAGGCAAAAGCAGAGCCTGAAATTAGATGAAAAGGTTGTCCAGACCTGAACAAGTCCACTTTTAAAAGAACATCAAAAATATTAATTTTTTAAAACAACTCATAGAAAACCATAATTTCCTAAGAGTACGTTTGTAAACTCCACTTTCAGAAATCATGAGAAAGTAATTAGGACTCAGTCTTAGAACGCAGTAATTCTCGAACTTCAGCCTGCATCAGGGTCAAGCGGGGGCTTGCCGAAACACAGGCTGCTGGGTGCCACCACCCACCGAGTATGTGTGGGATGAGGCCTGAGAATCTGCATTTGCATTTCTGCCATGTCTCCTGCTGGTCAGGAAACCCCATTGTGAGAACCACAAGTATAAGGAATAGGGGATGGACAGAAGTGTTCAAGTAGGGGAAAAGTGGGATTTGTTTTTTGGGGAGGATCATCCACAGAATTACCCGGGAATGGAGTGATGCTGTGCATCCAGTGCTGCCAGTTCTGGGCCCAGCCCGCCTTTTGGCCCCTTCTCCCATCACTCCTGAAAGCACCTTCTGCTCCAGCGACATTAGACTCTACTCTCTCATGTCTCCAACATGACAAACCCTTTTATGCCTCTATGCTTTGGTGTATGCAAGGCAGTTCCCTCTACTGGGCATTTCTTCAAAAGGTCTCCTCCTCTTTGAACCCTTCCCTGATTGCTTAAGGCTGAATCTGTGGCTCTGCAACTTTTCTGTCACCCTTCTATTACTACCACAGTTACCAGGCTGTACTGTCACCAGAGTTACATTCTTGCCTCCTCCCCTAGATGATAAGGTCCTTGTGTTTGCAGCAGCGAGTGACCAATCCATATCCACTCTCCCCTTGCCTTAACCAGAGAATTTGGATTTCCCAGCTCCCTTGCAGACAGGAGTAGTCATGTGACTAAGTTCTGGGTAATGAGATGTGAACAGAAGCTGATGGCTCCAGCTCCCAGGGGCTGGCTCTTCCCTCCTGCCTCCTTACAGTGAGTGGACATGCCGTGGCCACCTTACAACCACACAGTGAACTTAAGGATAGAAGATGTGTTAAGGGCTGGGCATGGTGGCTCACACCTGTAATCCCAGCACTTTGGGAGGCCAAGGTGTGCAGATCACTTGAGGTCAGGAGTTCGAGACCAGCCTGGCCAACATGGTGAAACCCTGTCCCTACTAAAAATACAAAAATTAGCCAGGTGTGGTGGCGCACACCTATAATCCCAGCTACTCGGGTGGCTGAGAAGGGAGAATTGCTTGAACCCGGAAGGCAGAGGTTGCAGTGAGCCAAGATAACACCACTGCACTCCAGCCTGGGTGACAGAGCAAGACTCCATCTCAAGAAAAAAAAAAAAGACATGTTAAGGATGGAGCAAAAATATGAGGATACTGAATATTCAGGATGTTGTACGCTCACTGCACCTTTATCCCCAGACAACAGGTTCCCAGAGACTCAAATAAATCCCTTTCTTATTGGAGCCATTGTTTTTTTCCCCCAGCTTCTAATAACATAGTCTTAGGGGCAACACTGTGTTTTATTCACTGCAGAATCCAGTGCCTGGCACAGAGCCTGACCCATAGCAGATGCTTCATGCATGTTTTTGGAAGGAATGAAAGAATGAATCCTTCCTTATTATTTCTGCTGCAAGAGGAATCAGAGCTCATGTATTGGGCCTAAAATTGCTTTCTTGGAGACTCTGGAAAACCACATAAGGCAAAAAACAACAACAACAACAACAACAACAACAAAACCCACCCCAGATCTTTTACATTTTATTTTAAATTAAAATGTCATAGTTTTAACTTAGACCAGAATAATATTATCCCACCATTGGACAGAAAATAGGTGTTAAATGAAGACGTGCGTCATTACTGCTGAAAAGCCCTCAATAGTTGCTCACAGCTCTAAAAATAAAGTCCCAAATCCCTAGTGTCTTCCGGCTTCTCACTGCTTTTTCTTTCTTTTTTAAGTGGATATAATTGCAGATTCATAGGTGGTTATAATAGATGATACAGAGGGGTCCCATGTACCCGCTGTATCATTTGCCCCAATGGAAACATCTCGCACAACCCTAGTACAGCAGCACAAGCAGGATGTTGCCATTGACACAATCCACCAATGTTGGTTTCCCCCGGTTTTACTTGAATTCATGTATGTGTATATGCATGTTTGTGCATGTGTGTGTCCTAGTCCTTTTGTGCTGCTATCACAACATACCTCAGACTGGTCATTTCTTTCTCTCTCTTTTTTTTTTTTTTTTTTGAGATGGAGTTTTGCTCTTGTTGCCCAGGCTGGAGTGCAGTGGTGCAATCTTGGCTCACTGCAACCTCTGCCTCCCGGGTTCAAGCCTCCCGAGTAGCTGGGATTAGAGGCGCCCGCCACCATGCTTGGCTGATTTTTGTATTTTTAGTAGAGATGGGCTTGCACCATGTTGGCCAGCCTGATCTCGAACTCCTAACCTTAGGTGATCCACCCGCCTTAGCCTCCCAAAGTGCTGGAATTACAGGTGTGAGCCACTGTGCCCGGTCTGACCCGTAATTTCTAAAGAACAGAAATTCATTTTTTACAGTCCTGGAGGCTGAAGTCAAATATCAGGGCTCCAGGCTGGGCACAGTGACTGACCCCTGTAATCCCAGCACTTTGGGAGGCCGAGGTGGGTGGATCATGAGGTCAGGAGTTCGAGACCAGCCTGGCCAACATGGTGAAATCCCGTCTCTACTAAAAATACAAAAATTAGCCAGGCGTGGTGGTGCATGCCTGTAATCTCAGTTACTCAGGAGGCTGAGGCAGGAGAATAGCTTGAACTTGGGAGGCAGAGGTTGCAGTGAGCCGAGATCGCACCATTGCACTCCAGCCTGGGACAGAGCGAGACTCCGTCTCAAAAAAAAAAAAAAAAAAAAAAAAATAATCAGGGCTCTGGCACTGGTGTCTTGTGTGGGCTGCTGTTTCCAAGATGGTGCCCTGTTGCTGCATCCCCACACAGCAGAAGGTGGAAGGACAAGAAAGCTGAATTCACTCCTTTAAGCTTTACCACGAGGGCACTGAATCCCATTCGTGAAAAGTGGACTCCTCATGACTCAGTCACCTCCTAAAGTCCCTATCTCTTAATACCATCACCTTGGGGACGAAGTTATTCCCTTATCTTCAGAGGATACGTCCCAAGACCCTCAGAGGATGCCTGAAACCATGGCAATCAGAACACCTTCCTCTTCATGTCTTCCACCCACTAACTAAGCACTTATCATTCACTGTGGCCATAACTTTTGCGGTCTGAGGTGCAAAAGCAAAACTAGCACGAATTTCTTTTCCCTTGTCCACAATTTCATGGGGAGAAAATTTGTTTTTACCATAGATCTTGGCAATTTCAGCATATGATTTTTTTGTTCTTTCTTTATTATGTTGGGAACTTTCACCTTGTCACTTAAGTGGCTTCTCTTTGGAATATTCAAATTGACAGCATCACTACTCTGGTGCTTAAGGTCATTATTAAGTAAAATAAGGGTTACTTGAACCCAAGCACTGATAGTCAGTCTGATAACCCAGATGGCTACTAGATGACTAATGGGCAGGGAGTGTCTGCAGCTTGGATATGCTGGACAAAGGGATTATTCATGTCCTGAGCAGAACGGCACAAAATTCCATCATGCTGCTCAGAACAGCAATCAATTTAAAGGATATGGGATTTTCCATTTAATAGTGACCTTGGAAAGTAAATAAGGGGGGTCCACCATATGAATTTTAGAGGAACACACACATTTAGACCATAAGAGTGCATGTGTGTATTTAATTCATGTGTGTAGGCCCATATATCCAATTCCACAGTCAAGACTCAGAACATTTCCATCACCAAAATCCCTTGGGGTGTCCCTTTGTAACCCCACTCCCCTCCCCGCCCATTGGGCCCTCTCTCCTCATCCCAGACCCCTGACGACCACCAATCTGTTTTCCATTCCTAAATTGTTGCCATTTCAAAATGTTACATGAATGGAATCATACAGTATGCAACCTTATAGGACTGGCTTCTTTTGCTTGGCCTGATTCCTTGAAGATTCATCCCAGTTGTTACATGCATCAGTAGGCCTTGCCTTTTATGGCGGAGGAATCCTCCATGGGATGGAAGGACCGCAGTTTGTTGAACCACTCACATGCTCACAGATACCGGCACCATTTCCACTTGCTGGCTATTGCAAATCAAACTGCTATGAACATTTGTGTACAAGTTTTTATGTGAACATGCTCACTGCTTGCCTTTTTTTTTTTTTCCCCCTGAGACAGGGTCTTGCTCTGTTGCGCTGGAGTGCAGTGGCATGATCAGAGTTCACTGCGACCTTTAACTCCTGGGCTCAAGCAATCATCCTACCTCAGCCTCCTGAGTAGTGGTGACTGCAGGTGTGTACCACCACACCTGGCTAATTAAAACAATTTTTTTTTTTTTTTGGTAGAGACAGGGGTCTTGCCATGTTGCCCAGGCTGGTCTCGAATTCCAGGACTCAAGTGATCTTCCTGCCTTGGCCTCCCACAGTGCTGGGATTGCAGGCATGAGCCACTGTACCCAGCGACCCACGAACCTCTTCCTATGACTGGGGAGCTCTCTCCCTTACAAATGCTGCCTACTGAAGACTAAAGCCAGAAAAACTCATTTTCCCGACTTCCCTTACATCTGGGGAGTGTAGGCCCCCCAACCAGACACAGGCATGCAAGATGTTGCACAGAAGTGGGCAGTGTGAGGAAGCAGGCACTCCAGAGAATCCATTTGAAGACAAGGATGAGAGCAGAGGCCACCAGCTTTTGGGGATCAGCAATAATGGGGGTTTGTGTGTCCATGTCACTGAAGCCAGTGAGCTTCAGGGTCTATACCAGCAGAGTGGTGGCAGTGGAGTCTTTGCTGAAAGTCCTGTGGGGTGGTTTGGGCATTATTTCTGGTACCATGGTCCTCCAAACCCAATTCTCTGGACCTCTCAGAGATATAAACTACCTAATAATCTTTTTTTTTGAAAGGAAGTCAACACCCAGGCTGGAGTGCAGTTGCACAATCTTGGGTTACTACAACCTCTGCCTCCAGGGTTTAAATGATTCTCGTGCTTCAGCCTCCCAAGTAGCTGGGATTATAGATGCCCACCACCATGCCTGGTCAATTTTTGTATTTTTAGCAGAGACGGGGTTTCACCATGTTGGCCAGGCTAGTCTCGAACTCCTGACATCACTTCATGTTGGCCAGGCTGGTCTCGAACTCCTGACATCAAGTGATCCACCCGCCTCGACCTCTCAAAGTACTGGGATTATAGGTGTGAGCCACCCTGCCTGGCCCCTAATTATCTTCTATAAATTTATTTTCTGCCTATATAAGCTGGAGTGGATTCTGCTGTTCACAACTGAGAGCTCTAACCAGCCTCCCTCCATCGCCTCACTTCTGGCCACTCTTACACCCAGTGCTCCCACTATACAGCACTGCTTTCAGTTTCCCGGAGGTACCTGAGGGCATCAGGTGCTTCCCATGGCACACTGGAGCCTCTTCACTTACCTGCCTCCCTCATGGAGCTGCAGACGTAGTATCTCCAGCCTCTGTCACCCTTCCATTGCCCTCAGTATATGTTCAATCCATCCCCAAATGAACTAATTGCTCGTCTTTATCACTGATGAGATAAGAACAAGCCAGTACAACCATAGCCAGTGCTATTATGGTTGCCTTCTCACTCTGCACTATAGTCACCTCATCTATAAATGGAATAACACTTAAATTTTTTTTTTTTTTTTTTTTGAGACACAGTTTTTGCTCTGTTGCCCAAGCTGGAGTGCAATGGTACGATCTCGGCTCACTACAACCTCTGCCTCCTGGGTTCAAGTGATTCTCCTGCTTCAGCCTCCCAAGTAACTGGGATTACAGGCATTACGCTACCATGCCCAGCTAATTTTTGTATTTTTAGTAGAGATGGGATTTCACCATGTTGGCCAGGCTGGTCTCGAACTCCTGACCGCAGGTGATCCACCCACCTCAGCCTCCCAAAGAGCTAGGATTACAGGCGTGAGCCACCATGCCTGGCCAGGAATAACACTTCTAGGAGAAGCACAGTTAGTGGCGGCCAGGAACAGTGGCTCACACCTGTAATCCCAGAACTTTGTGGGGCTGAGGCTGGTGGATCACATGATGTCAGGAGTTTGAGACCAGCCTGGCCAACATGGTAAAACCCTATTTCTACTAAAAAAAGAAATATTAGCCAGGCGTGATGATGCACGCCTGTAACCCCAGCTACTCAGGAGGCTAAGGTGTGAGATTCACTTGAACCCAGGAGGCAGAGGTTACAGTGAGTTGAGATCTCGCCACTGTTCTCCAGCCTAGGCAAAAGAGCAAGACTCTGTCTCAGAAAAAAAGAAAAAAAGAAAGAAAAGAAAGAAGGAAAAGGAAAAGAAAAGAAAAGAAGAAAAGAAAGAAAAAAAGAAAAAGAAATAAAAGGGAAACAGAAAATAGGTTGGGCATGGTGGCTCACGCCTGTAATCCCAACACTTCGGGAGGCCAAGGCAAGAGGATTCCTTGAGCCCAGAAGTTCAAGACCAGACTGAGCAACACTCTAAGACCTCATCTCTACAAGTGATTTTTTTTTTTTTTTTTTT
>NW_012116710.1:2759782-2763432 GCF_000951035.1 Colobus angolensis palliatus
GTGAGTCAAGATCGTGCCATTGCACTCTAGCCTGGGAAACAAGAGCGAAACTCTGTCTCAAAAAAAAAAAAAAAAAGACATCGTCCAGGGAGCACAATGTCGACCACAGGTCCAGGGTGCACACTCTCATCCCACAACGCCTGGAGGAAGAGGAAGAGTCCTTTCCAGGAGCTTATAGAAGATACTTTTTTTTTTTTTTTGAGACAGAGTCTCACTCTATTGCCCAGGTTGGAGCGCAGTGGCACAATCTCAGATCACTGCAACCTCTGCCTCCTGGGTTCAAGTAATTCTCCTGCCTCAGCCTCCCGAGTAGCTGGGACTACAGGTGTGCGCCACCACACCTGGCTCATTTTTGTATTTTCAATAGAGACGGGGTTTCACCATGTTGGCCAGTCTGGTGTGGAACTCCTGACCTCAAGTGATCTGCCCGCCTTGCCCTCCCAAAGAGCTGGGACTACAGGCATGAACCACTGCGCCTGGCCAAGACTTTTACTTATGAGCCCAAGAAGCACCTTCTTGGACATCCTTAGCTCTGATTTGGTCACATGAATAGCACTGAGCCAAATGCCTTGGGCCATTGTCGTGGCCAGTCAGAGCCTGCCCTGCTGGGACTAGGCCTACTGGACCTCATGGTTGAGAATGATAGAGAATGAATCTCTCTGAGGACAACCAGGGCATTGTTGGCAGAAGATGGGGCCAACCGTGGAGAGCCACCAGTGTATTTCCTCCAGAGTTGCATCCTCCTTACCTTGAACTGACCAGCTTACTCCCGAAGTGTGTCAATTCTGGACATCGTTCAGGTCTTAGATTGTGAAACTCCCTGCCACATTTGCCACTGCTGATCCTTCTTGAAATTCTCTACTTTAATGGTTCTTGACCCTGGCTGTGTTAATGTGGAGAATTTTGCACTTATCGATGGCCAGGGGGTTCAGATATAATGGGAATGAGATTGGGGTAGGGTTCAGGTGTCTGTTCGCTTGCAGAGAGTACTGGGTGACTTTGATGCAAGTAGCTCCAACTGGGAACCACTAGGCTTCTGTGGCATCACCCTCTCGTAGTCCACTATGCAGGTATTTACTGAGTATGTGCTGGACACTCAGGCAGGTGCTGAGCACTCAGAGATGAACAAAACAAGGTCATTGTGTGTCCTGAGTTTGTTCCTTCTGGTGGGTTTGTGGTCTCGCTGACTTCAAGAATGAAGCTGTGGACCTTTGTGGTGAGTGTTACAGTTTTGTTTTGTTTTTTTTTTTTTTTTTTTTTTTGAGATGGAGTCTTGCTCTGTCACCCAGGCTGGAGTATAGCGGTGTGATCTCAGCTCACTGCAACCTCCACCTCCCAGGTTCAAGCGATTCTCCTGCCTTGGCTGCCCAAGTAGCTGGGATTACAGGTGCCCACCACTACACTCAGTTAATTTTTTTATTTTTAGTAGAGACAGGGTTGCACCATATTGGCCAGGCTGGTCTCCAACTCCTGAACTCAGGTGATCTGCCCACCTCGGCCTCCCAAAGTGCTGGGATTACAGGCATAAGCTACCACACCCAGCCTACAAATAATTTTTAAAAATTAGCCAGGTGTAGTGGTGCACACCTGTAGTCCCAGCCACTCAGGAGGCTGAGGCTGGAGGATCACTTGAGCACAGGAGGTCTCGGGCGCAGTGAGCCATGGTCGTGCCACTGCACTCCAACTTGGACAACAGAGTGAGACCCTGTCTCAAAAAATAAATAAATAAAAGGGGAACTCAAAGAGATGTTAGTATATCCATGCTCATAGAAGCATTATTCACAATAGCCAAAAGGTGGAAGAAAAGCAAATGCTCATTGATAAATGAATGGATAAAAACATTGATCTGTGCATACCATGGAATATTATTCTATCTTAAAAAGGAAACAAATTCTGACACATGCTACAACATGGATGAACCTTGAGGACATTATGCTAAGTGAAATAAACTAGTCACAAAAAAAAACAAAAACAAATACTGTATATTTCGACATCTATGCAGTACCTAGAGCAGTCAAATTCATAGAGACAGAAAGTAGAATAGTGGTTGCCAGGAGCTGTGGGAAGAGGAAATGGGAAGTTATCATTTAATGGGTACAGAGTTTAGATTTGCAAGATGAAGAAAGATCTGTGGATACATGATGGTGATGTGGGCATAACTGTGTGAATGTATTTAATGCCACTGAACTGTACACTGAAAAATGATCAAGATGCTAAATTTGAAGTTACACCTATTTTACCAGAATTTTTTAAATGTTGGCGGTAAACTACAGTTAGTTACCACATCATATCCACCGAAATGGCTAAAAGTAAAAAAGCCTGACAATACCAAGTGTTGACAAACATGTAAAGAAATTGGAACTCTCATATACTGTTTGGCACTTTTTATAAACATTTAAAAATTTAAACATACACTTACTATATAACGCCACAAGTCTACAGTGAGATATTTACCCAAGAGAAATGGAATGTTACTAGAAGACTTATGCACAAATGTCAGAGCAGCTTTACCAATAAGAGCCAAAAGCTGAAAATAAGTTAAATGTCCATCAACAGGTAAAGAGATAAACGAATTGGGAAATATTCCTACAATGAAATACTACTGAGCAATAAAAGAACTACTGATACACACAACAAGGGTGAATCTCAAACACACTATGCTGGGGAAAAAAAAAAAATATATCAGAGGCTATATATTCTAGGATTCCTATTTATTTATTTATTTATTTATTTTTAAGGCAGAGTCTCTCTCTGTTGCCCACGTTGGAGTGCAGTGGTACAATCACAGCTCATTGTAGCCTCAAATGAGCTGCCTCAGCCTCCGGAGTAGCTGGGATGACAGGTGCACACCACTATGCCCAGCTAATATTTTGCATTTTTTGTAGAGACAGGGTCTTACTATGTTGCTAGGCTGCTCTCGAACCCGTGGGCTCAAGTGATCCTCCTGCCTTGACCGCCCAATGCACCAGGACTACAGGCACGAGCCACCGTGCCAGGCCCATGCTGTATGATTCCATCTATATCTAGAAATTCTAGAAAAGACAAATCTAGTCTGTGGTGATAGGTATTAGACTCTAGAAAAGACAAATCTAATCTGTAGTGATAGATACTAGATCAGTGGTTACTTGGAATAGGACTTAGGAGAAACAGACTACAAAGACGTGTGGTAGAACTTTATTTATGAGATGGAGCCTTGCTCTGCCACCCAGGCTGGAGTGCAGTGGTATAATCTCAGCTCACTGTAGCCTCTGCCTCCCAAGTCCAAGCAATTCTCCTGCCTCAGCCTCCCGAGTAGCTGGGACTTCAGGCGCACGCCACCATGCCTGGCAAATTTTTGTATTGTTAGTAGAGACGAGGTTTCGTCATGTTAGCCAGCTGGTTTCCAACTCCTGAACTCAGGTGATCCACCTGCCTTGGCCTCCCAAAGTGCTGGGATTACAGGCATGAGCCACGGCACCCGGCCTGTTTTTTGTACTCTTAAATGCAGCAGTGAAATAACAGAGAAAAAGAAGGAACAGAAACTGACATTTTTGAGAGCTTTCCTTTCTGTGGGCGCTACCAGAGGGGTCATGTGGGTGGTGTGGTGGAGAACGTGCGATTTGTATCTGTGACAACCATTTTGTTACCACCATATGAGAGCCTGGAGGTCC
>NW_012116710.1:2769217-2772349 GCF_000951035.1 Colobus angolensis palliatus
TGATCCGCCTGTCTCGGCTTCCCAAAGTGCTGGGATTACAGGCTGGAGCCACCGCGCCCGGCCTTGTTACAGTTCTTAAAGGTGGTGTGTCTGGAGTTTCTTCCTTCTGGTGGGTTCGTGGTCTTGCTGACTTCAAGAATGAAACCACGGACCTTCGTGGTGAGAGTTACAGCTCTCAAAGGTGGCACGGACCAAAAGAGTGAGCAGCAGCAAGATTTATTGTGAAAAGTGAGAGAACAAAGCTTCCACAGAGTGGAAGGCAACTCGACCTGGTTGTCACTGCTGGCGGCAGTGGCCAGTTTTTATTCCCTTATTTGTCCCTGCCCACATCCTGCTGATTGGTCCATTTTACAGAGTGCTTATTGGTCCATTTTACAAACCCCTAGCTAGTCACAGAGCACTGATTGGTGCGTTTTACAATCCTAGTTACAGAGGGCTGATTGGTGCATTTTACAATCCTCTTGTAAGACACAAAAGTTCTCCAAATCCCCACTTGACCCAGGAAGTCCAGCTGACTTCACCTCTCAATTGTTCTTATAAAGCTTTTTTTTTTTTTCTTGAGACAGGGTCTTGCTTTCTGTCACCCAGGCTTGAGTGCAGCCACACAATCATAGCTCACTGCAGCCTCCAATTGCTGGGCTCCAGCGACCCTCTCACCTCACCCTTCCGAGTAACTGGGACTACAGGTGCTATAGGTGCATGCCACCATGGCTGGTTAATTTTTATTTTTTAAGTTTTTTGTAGAGATAGGGTTTTGCTATGTTGCCCAGGCTGGTCTTGAACTGCTGGTCTCTAGCGATCGTCCTGCCTTAGCCTCCCAAACTGCTGAAATTATAGGTGTGAGCCACCATGCCTGGCCCTTATGAAGCTTATATCATAGTGGGGGATATTGAGAGAGACAACTAAATAAGTACATGTTCGAAGGGCTTCAGAGAGTGCTGTCAACTATCAGGATAAAGCTGATAGGAGGAATGGAGAAAGTCAATCAGGATGAAGTGATGGGGGAATGGAGAGCTGTCTTAGATAGGATACTCAACACCGGCTGCCCTGGTCGGTACAATGGCTTACACCTGCAATTCCAGCATTTTGGGAGGCTGACGCTGGAGGATCACTTGAGCCCAGGAGTTCAAGACCAGCCTGGGCAACATGGTGAGACCCCCATCTCTAATAAAAATACAAAATAAATAAATAAATAAATAGTGGGGCATGGTGGTGTGGCCTTGTAGTCCCAGCTACTTGGGAGGCTGAGGTGAGAAGATCATTTGAGCCTGGGAGGCAAAGAATGCAGTGAGCCAAGAATGCACCACTGCATCCCAGCCTGGGTGACAGAGCAAGACTATGTATCCAAAAAACAAAAATAGGCCGGGCGCAGTGGCTCACGCCTGTAATCCCAGCACTTTGGGAGGCCGAGGCGAGTGGATCACCTGAGGTCAGGAGTTCGAGACCAGCCTGGCCAACGTGGTGAAACCCCATCTCTACTAAAACTACAGAAAATCAGCTGGGGATGGTGGCTCATGCCTGTGATCCCAGTTACTTGGCAGGCTGAGGCAGGAGAATCACTTGAGCCAGGGAGGCAGAAGATCATGCCAATGCGCTCCAGCCTGGGCGACAGAGCTAGACTCCGTCTCAAAAAAAAAAAAAAAAAAAAGTGGATTTTTACTGCACTCATGTTTACAGTTGAGCAAAGAGGCTCAGATTTGTTAAATTACTTCCTTGTCACATAGCCAGTAAGTAGTGGAACCAGGACTTGAACCTGAAGGTGTCTCTAGGGTCCCTAATCATTTGACTACAAAACTGGACACTGGAATCTTGTATTCATAATCCTTGGGTCCTGGCCACCAAAGCCTATTTCCTGTGCTTTACAGTGATCAGGGTCCCCAGGAGAGCCCCCAAATTCTGTGCAACGCCAACCTACACAAGTGAGACATGGGGAAGCCAGTCCATTGTTTAGTACTAGAGTTGCTCAGGCTCTGTTGACTGACTTTTTTTTCTCTTTCTTTCATTATTTGTTTTTATTTAGTTGTGTTCAACACAAATCAATTCCATACCATGAAGTTACTATGAATCAGAGCATAAATACACAAACACAACAGGCAATGAGAAACAGATGCAGGACACCCAGATATGAAGCGGAAGGGAGGGCTCATTCACACCCGCAGTGGCTTGAGATCCGCTGGGTCTGCTTGTTCACATGTTGGCTTCTAGGGATGGCAGAGCTGGCTTTGGTTAGTGAGACCCACTGTGGCCATCTGGATACCGGAACATCTCCGCATGCACGTGTACTCATGTGAACCAAAGGCTTCATGGAGTGTCTATTTCTAACAAGGTTTCTCTGGACTGGGGCCATTGTGAAATATTAACTTTCCAGAATTGAGCCTACTTTAGGCTCAGGACTAACCCTCTACAGTAACCCTCAGGTTCTAACCTTTGAGGGACAGGACCTTACTCTGTCGCCCAGGCTGAAGTGCAGTGGTGTGATCATGGCTCACTGACTGTAGCCTCGAACTCCTGGGCTCAAGGGATCCTCCCGCCTAAGCTTCTTGAGTAGAAGGGACTACAGACGCACACCACCATGCGTGGCTAATTTTTAAATTTTTTTGTGGAGATAGGGCCTTACTCTGTTGCCCAGGATGGTCTTGAACTCCTGGGCTCAAGCAATTCTCTTGCCTCAGCCTCCCCAAACTCTGGGATTGCAGGTGTGAGCCACTGTGCCCAGCTTCTTCTGAAATATTGACTGCTACTGACAGATCTTGAGAATACTGACATCATTCTGGTGGCTGAAGTCTTGTGGCTTGGATTCACATCCTAGCTCAATAAAATCTGTTTGAGAGCCTAGGTGTCCACAAGCCAAAGTCCAGTCCATCCTCAACTCACCAGGTGCACAGGTTGACAACAGTTTTATTGGTTAGGATTCTTTTTCATTCATAAGAAGGCTTTATTAATGCATGGAACTGGCATGTTCGGACGGAACTTACTCTAGATGGGGTTCGCTTCTGTCTCCAGGCCTCCGTGCCTCTCTCCCTCTCTCTCCCTTCTGGAGGGTTTTATCTGGCAGTGCCAGGCTAGATGATGTCTAGCCTGGACAGTAAGACATCGTTGGCCGGGCGTGGTGGCTCACGCCTGTAATCTCAG
>NW_012116710.1:2777675-2795980 GCF_000951035.1 Colobus angolensis palliatus
AAAAAAAAAAAAAAGAGAGAGAGAGATCTGAGAAATGTTTCAGAGGTTAAAAAGAATTGGTGGTTGGATGCAGTGGCTCATGTCTGTAATCCCAGCATTTTTGGGAGTTCAAGGCAGGAGGATCACTTAAGCCCAGGAGTTCAAAACCAACCTGGGCAACATAAAGAAACCCCTTCTTTACAAAAGTTTTTTAAAAAATCAGCCAGACATGATGGCTTGCACCGGCTACTCGAGAGGCTGAGGTGGGAGGATCACTTTAATCCAGGAGGTCAAGGCTGCAGTAAGCCATGCTTGCACCACTGCACTCCAGCCTGGGTTATACAGTGAGACCCTGCCTAAAAAAATAATAAAAAATTTAAAAAAAGAATTGGTAATGCATTGGCAGTAGTTGGTGAAGAGTGGGGGAAGTCACAGTGACACTTGGATTTCTAGATTAGATGCCTGGGTAGCGGGTTGTGTTGGTAGCCGACCTGGAGACACAGGGAGTGGAGGAGATTGACAGAGATGATGCTGGGTGGCTTTGCACAAGTTTTGAGGAACGCACAGGATATACAGACAGAGGGTCCTGCCAGTGTTTGATACCTGAGTCCATAGCTGAGGAGCAGAGGGCCTCAGTTCCACCTGAAAGTAACCAAGATTCCTGCAGGTAGAATGACAGGAGCTGGGAGAACAGCAGCACTTAGGAACAGGTGGAGAAAGAGCAGCCAGCAAAAAACACAGACATGGACAAGGATGTGAGGAGAACACGAGGCCGCCCCTTGCACGGAGAACGAATCTGGTCTCCTTGTTGCAGCCTGAAGCACTCAGTGGCATCTGGTCATGCCCCCTTTATCTCGACATCGGTCTCCTCGCCCCTTGCCCTTCCTTCTTCAGATCTCTCTTTTCCTCAGATCTCTCTTTTCCTCACTGTGCTTCCTTCTAGGATCCCGAACTGATGACCACAGCTCTTCCCTAGGGAGCTGCAGCAGCCCCCTAATCAGAGCCCCTGCCCTCAAATACAGGCCTCCCCTCTTTCCCCCATCCTGCTCTTCCTGACTTTGGCAGACACCAAAGCCTGGATAACAAAGGGTAGACTCAGGCATGGGACTCAGGGTAGAAGCAGAGAGGAGACTCAGTCTAACACACACAGGCTTTGTGCATCCAAGGCCACTATCTGGGCTTTGAGAAAAGTCTGTGACGTGCAGATGTCTCTCCCAGTCCCGCAGGCACTGGCATGGGACCCTCTCACAAGGGATCCAGGAAGAAACTAGGATGAGTCGGCTTGTGGGGAAGGAATGTGGAAGGACTAAAGGGATTGAGGAAGGCCTGTTGCAGGAGAGAAAGAAGAGGTGATCAAGACCAGAGGCTTTTGTTTCTGACGGACCGTGGGAGGATGGTACGGCGGTCCAAGCACTGGTGTCAGAGAACACATTCCTGTTAAGGAGCTGGGGAAAGGAATTCACACGAGGAGAACCGCCGCTGAACACTCCAAACATTCTGTGTACTGTCAGGTGGGGATGTCCAGCCTGAACCTAAAAAGAAAGGCATTTCACATGCCCTTGGCTGGGACCCACATGCACCGGATGGCCAGCACTAGGGCTGCCTGGCAACGTACCCCTCCCTCCAAGCTCATAGTGCCACAAAGGCCCTGCCAGGCTCTGCTCTACTCCCACACACCTCTCCAGCCTCACCCTCTCACCACTCCCAGAACCAGCTCTTACACTCCTTAGGGTCTACACATGCCATGCTGTTCTCACTGTCTGTAATAATTTCACCCCATAAAGCACTTCCTCCCTGAGCTTTCTCCTGCCTGCTGTCTGTTCGTCCCCCGACTGATGTTAGCATGGATGAGTATTATTTAATGGGTTGCAAAACGTGTTTAGGCATCACACAGTCCTGGATTAGAATTCCAGCTTTCCTCTGCACTCCCTTTAAGACTTTAGCAACTACTGTCCCTGTCTTACTATGAATGAAATGGAGTTTCTTCCAGGGCTATTTGAGACTCAAATGACTTATATAAAGTGCTCTGCACATAGTAGGTGCTCAATAAACGTTAGCACTCCTTCTCTGCCCTTGAGGCATTCGATTAATGGTTTTCAATTCTAGAGTCACTGAACAGCTACCATTTGTTAGAAACTACCAAGTGTCTGGTGGCACTGCCTTTTCTCCTCTTCCATGACCACCCTTACTTATCCTGAGTGCAATTCGCTTTTCTTACGCATTGGAACTGATGTGCTGGCCATGCAGAGGAATAGGCAGGACCTGTCATTTACTGGGGGTCCACTCTGTGCCTGATCTTCACAAGGTGTTTTCCAGATAGTCTCTCAGTTAATATTCACAATGACTCTTTGAGGTTGGTTGTATTAATCACTATCTTATATATGAGCAAATTGAGACTCTGAGAAGTTAAATAACCTTGCTGAGATTAAACAGCCAGGACTGAGGGAGCCAGAATAGAAATCTGGTCTTCCAGGGCCAGGTGTGGTGGCTCACGGCTGTAATCCCAGCACTTTAGGAGGCCGAGGGAGGCTGATCACCTGAGGCTGGGAGTTCGAGACCAGCCTGACCAACATGGAGAAACCCTGTCTCTACTAAAAATACAAAATTAGCTGGGCATGGTGCACATACCTGTAATTCCAGTTACTTGGGAGGCTGAGGCAGGAGAATTGCTTGAACCCAGGAGGCAGAGGCTGTAGTGAGCTGAGATTGCACCATTGCACTCCAGCCTGGGCAACAGGCTGAGCGAAACAGGAAGAGCGAAATTGCGTCTCAAAAAAAAAAAAGAAAAAGAAAAAGGAAACCCAGTCTTCCAGAGTCCAAAGCCCATGTTCTTTCAAATGGACTCTATTTCCTGTCACAAAGGATACTATATAGTAATAACAGTAATAAAAATAGTTACCACTTAGTGATTACATATGAGCTGGGAACTATTCTAGCTGAGTCCTTGTGTTAATTTAATTAACCTTTGCAAACATCCCATGCCATCGTTCCTATTATTATCCCATTGTACAGATAACTGAGGCACAGAGGGGTTAAATAACCTGTCTGGGTCACTGAGTTGAATCTGTGTGCATAGAAATTACACAGTCTTCATTCTTTCTTCTTCTTTCAATGAGCATGGTAAGATCCACGCTCACATGAGAGAGAATAAGTGGAAACATTTTACAAACTGTAAAGTGTTTGAGAAATGTTAGCTGTTATGTTGAAAGTTGAGTGAGGGAAAATTCTGAGTGGACTCAGAGTTTGAAAACCAGGGAACGAGAGCACTGTTGGAACTCTGTGAGTCCAGGGGAGGCCGTCTCCCCAGGAAGGCAGGGTAGAGTCCGAGAATTACGCAGAGGTCAGAGGAACTTAGAGACTGACATTTGTCACTTGTCCCTGGAGAGCTGCAGAATCATAAGCCCTACAAAGATGATTAGCAGCCCACAAGACCACACACAGCTCTTCCAACCAGCAAACAGAGCTGGCACATTTGCACAATCCCCTGGGAGTGCGTCACCATGATGTCACCTTGTTTATTCCCCACGTGGAAATCAGGCCCCAGTGGGCCTAATGAACTGCCGGCCACGGACAGCAAAATGACAATGCTTTGTAACTTATCCTGGTGCTTTAATCTTTGCTCTGATTCTGTGATTTAGAAGCAATTCTGTGTCACTTCCCCTCAATCACTGGCCATGTCACCACATCAGTGCAGGGTGACAATCATTCATGCAGCAAACATGTAGGCACTGAGAGCCTCTTTCCAATCCTGTTCCCTGAGCAGCTGCTCAGGAGGCGTTGGTGAACGAATGGCAGGGTCCTCGTCGTTTAGAAACTGAGTCCAGCAGGGAAGGGACACATTGAAGAAACTAAGTTGTACTGGGAGTTTTTATAAAGGAGAGTTACAGAGAGTCATGGAAGTGTAAGTCTGGGGCACCCATTCAGTCTTGGGAGGGCAGAGGATGCTTCCCAGAGGAACTAATGTCTAAGCTGAGCCAGCAGGTTAAGTAGGAGTCAGTTGGGTGAAAGAAGGAAAGAACAGCACAAGTGGTGGCAGCAGACAGCAAAGCCCCAGGAATGGAGATGATCCCAGTTGTCTGGAGGTTAGACAGCCCGCATCTCAAGGTGAGCGGAAGCTGCTGGGACACATTGCTGGAGGCCGAGGTGAGCTGTTAAGGGTTCTGGGACATTTTGTTTTTGAAGGGCAATCGACACATTCCAGGATTTTAGGTTGGGAGCAACATGATCAGATCTGTGGGGTTCTTTTGTTTGTTTGAGACGGAGTCTCGCTCTGTTGCCCAGGCTGGAGTGCAGTGGCACGATCTCGGCTCACTGCAACCTCCGCCTCCCAGGTTCAAGTGATTCTCCTGCCTCAGCCTCCTGAGTAGCTGGGATGACAGGCACATGCCAACACGCCCAGTTAATTTTTGTATTTTTAGTAGAGATGGGGTTTCACCATGTTGGTCGGGCTGTCTCAAATTCCTGACCTCGGGTGATCCACCCACCTTGGCCTCCCAAAGTGCTGGGGTTACAGGCATGAGCCATTTCACCTTGGCTGGAGGTGTGTATTTTTAGTTTTTAATTTTGTTTTTGTTTTTGAGATGGAATCTTGCTGTGTTGCCCAGGCTGGAGTGCAGTGGCCTGATCTCAGCTCACTGCAACCCCGGCCTCCCAGGTTCAAGTGATTCTCCTGCCTCAGCCTCCCAAATAACTGGGATTACAGTCATGTACCACCACACCCATCTAATTTTTGTATTCTTAGTAGAGATGGGGTTTCACCACGTTGGCCAGGCTGGTCTTGAACTCCTGAACTCAGGTGATCCCAAAGTGCTGAGATTACAGGTGTGAGCCACCTCGCCCAGCCTGAGAAATATAATTTACCATTATATTCTTTAATCTCCCCCAAATCCCATTAATCATTGCTCTTAAAGAAAGAGCATTATATTCTTTAATCTCCCCAGGTCCCATTAATTATTGCTCTTAAATAATTAATGGGATCTGGGGAGATTAAAGAATATAATGCTAATTAATTATTTAAGAGCAATAATTAATGGGATCTGGGGAGATTAAAGAATATAATGCTAAAAAGTCAATTATTTTTCATCTTTTTCATAAAAAAAAATTAGTAAGAGACCCACCTGCATGTGCTCGGCACTACTCAGCCCTACTCCGTACTGCTCACATGAAAGGAGTGATTGCCATCTAGGAACTTAGCGGGTGATCAATGGCACATCCATTCTTTTAGGAAATACCTAGATGCTTAATAGTAAGCATCTCTCATGTGCCAGGCACTGCACAAGTCCCTGTAAATGAGATGCCAACTCTGCTTGGAAGTGTTACAGTGGAAAGGGCATTGGGCCAGGCAGACATGGGCTCAAACTCCTACCTCAGCACCTCCTGAGAGAACTCCTTCGACCTTTTAGGACCCTGATGTCCTCAGGTGTAACACTGGAATAAAGACACCTGGCTTCCACAGCCCATGTGTGGATGAATGGGAATGCATACAGAAAGCAATTGCTCAATACATATGAATTCCTCCCACCCCACCCCAGTTCCTCCACCTTCCAGGTTTTAGCATCTAGATGAAAACCAAATTCTATAAATCAGGTTTAAGAAAACATTCCTGGCTGGGCATGGTGGCTCACGCCTGTAATTCTAGCACTTTGGGACACTGAGGTGGGTGGATCACTTGAGATCAGGAGTTTGAGACTAGCCTGGCCAACGTGGTGAAACTCCATCTCTACTAAAAATATGCAAATCACGTGGTGGCACGTGCCTGTAATCCCAACTATTTGGGAGGCTGAGGCAGGAGAATCGCTTGAACCCAGGAGGCAGAGGTTGCGGTGAGCTGAGATCACGCCATTGCACTCCAGCCTGGGGGACATGAATGAAACTCCATCTCAAAAAAAAAAAAAAGAGAAAGAAAACATTCCTGAGTAGAAAACCCACACAAAGTGGACAGACCTAATAATAATATTTCCAGAACACACCTATTGTCATCATTCTGGATGGGCAAGTAGCTGCCCTCTCAGGAAGCTTTTTTCCTTTAAGGAAACACATTAGCTTACCTGTCAAACTTGTTTTCTTCCCTATGATGCAAGCGATTGCCTACGCCTCCCAAAGCCTGGAGGCCAGTCTACCGCCACTGCTGACACTGACCCCATGGCCAGTTAGGCTAATCCTCCAGGACTTGCCAAGGTGCGCTCTCCCTGGAGGCCTCCTAGAATCCTTAAAGCGCTAATTCAACATTTCCTCTTGAGCTCTCTTCAAGCTGAATCAGTTGCTTCATTTTCACTTCTTCATAAACACTTAGTTGTTAATAATTTCATTTTTCATTTTCAGCATTTGCTTTTCTCATTTCTTCTCATTTTAATTTTCTACTATTTTGACCTTTTATAAAAGAAATGGATGATGATGCTATTCCTTCTTCTATCCCTTAGAGGACCGTAAATATAGTTTTTTTGTTTTGTTTTGTTTTTTTGAGATAGGCCCTTGCTCTGTTGCCCAGCCTGGAGTGCGGTGGTGCAATCTTGGCTCACTGTAAGCGCCACCTCCTGGGCTAAAGCAATTCTCGTGCCTCAGCCTCCTGAGTAGCAGGGACTATAGGGGCCTGCCACCAAACCTGGGTACTTTTTGTATTTTTAGTAGGGATGGGGTTTCACCATGTTGGCCAGGCTGGTCTTGAACTCCTGGCCTCAAGTGTTCCACCTGCCTTGGCCTCCCAAAGTGCTGGGATTACAGATGTGAGCCACCCCGCTTGACCAAGTCATCTTAAATTCAGGTTGTTGTTTCATTTTCATTTTACCTGGAATGAATTCATCTCTTCTTGATTGTTGATTTTGTTTCATTCTGTATCTTATTATCATTGATTTTTCTAACAAACTTCGGGATTTTGGTTTGCTGAGTCTTCTCGAGGGCACTTTTCCCCTCTTGATCACCACAGTCTCTCTACTGCACTCCCTCTCTCCTGTCTAGCAGTTTCTAGCTGCCTCCATCCAGCCCCTCTGGCTCCTAGTCCAGAACTGAGTCTCTGTTGGTGCCTGGTGCCTGGGCTCTCCACTCACAGAGGGGAAATGCAGTTCCAGGCCCCAAGTCAGTGCAAAGACTGGCCCAAGTCTTGGTTTCTCTGTCTCCCGAGAAACATATGTTTATAAGCCATAGGTCCAAATAGCTGCCAGCTGCAGATTTCTTAGCTTCCTTTCACAGATGCAAGGTATCTGTGCACGTGCGTATTTGAATAGAGACCCTTCCCTTTCCAGGCGTGGTGGCTCACACCTGTAATCCCAGCACTTTGGGAGGCCAAAGAGGGTGGATCACCCGAGGTCGGGAGTTCAAGACCAGCCTGACCAACATGGTGAAACCCCATCTCTACTAAAAATACAAAAATTAGTCGGGTGTGGTGGCAGGCACCTGTAATCCCAGCTGTTCGGAAGGATGAGGCAGGAGAATCACTTGAACCCAGAAGGTGGAGGTTGCAGTGAGCCGAGATCACGCCATTGCACTCCAGCCTGGGCGACAAAGCGAGACTCTGTCTCAAGAAAAAAAAAGAGAAAAAAAGGAAAAAGAGACACTTCCCCAGGCCCCAGTTTGAAGCAGGAGGTCTGAGTTGTTCTTGCACTTTGCTTGGTGCCCTTGCCGTGCCTGTCACTGCGTAAAAACCCAATTCCTGCTTCTCCACCCAGAGCCCTGCAGACCCATTTGTCACTCATGTATCTTTGTTACTACTCCATGGAGATATGTATTACATGTTTCAGTATGGTGGGTTTTTTTTTTTTTCTTTTTCTGTCTCTTTGTATCATTTATCTGTCATTTCATATATTTGGAAAAGGGAAACCCTCAAGGCATAATCTTAAGAAACAATCTTGCCCTGAGCTTCCCACACTGCCTGCACAGACCTTTGCTAGTGCACGTATTACATGGAATTATAACTGTGTACGTTGCTGACACCACCAGCTCCCCAGAGCCATGGGTCAGGTGGCAGAGCCAGGATTTGAACCTCAGTCTACTGACACCAAGTCCTCTTACCTAGAACACCAATGGATGAATACAACCATTTACATTTTCCCATCCTTAGTGCCTTGCACAAGCTCTGGCATAAAATATGTGCTCAGTTATTATTTGTGGAGTAACTTAAACTTAGACTCCCACTACTGTCTTCTAGATTTACCATAATTCTCTTGTCCTTTTTTTCCCCCTAAATCTAGCACAGTATCCCTCTATTTAGACGTGCAAGGTAAGGGAACTCCTGACTCTCCCTATGCTGGCCTTCCTGTGCCCATAACAAACATCATGACCAAAGAACTCTCTCTCTCATGGGTCTGACCCTTTCTGTACAACCTTTTAAGAAATTGATTTTGAGGCTGGGCACAGTGGGTCACTCCTGAAACCCCAGCACTTTGGGAGGCTGAGGCAGGTGGATCACCTGAGGTCAGGAGTTCGAGACCAGCCTAGCCAACATGGTGAAAAACCATCTCTACTAAAAATACAGAAAATTAGCTGGGCAGTGGCAGATGCCTGGGGATGCAGGAGAATCACTTGAACCTGGAAGGCGGAGGTTGCAGTGAGCCGAGATCGCACCACTGCACTCCAGCAGGGGCAACAAGAGCGAAACTCCATCTCAAAATAAATAAATAAATAAAAGAAATTGATTTTGATAATCATTTGCCCTCCCAGTGTAGACACAGATTTCTCTTTTGCCAATTGGAAATCCTAAAGCCATCCTCTACCTTTTTTTCTGAGACAGGGTCTACCTGTCACCCATGCTGGAGTGCAGTGGTCTCATCATGGCTTACTGCAGCCTTGACCCATTGGTTTCAATTATCCTCTTGCCTCAGGCTACTGTGTGGCTGGTACTACAGGCATGTGCCACCATGCCAAGTCGATTTTTAAAAATTTATCTGTAGAGATGAGATCTTACTCTTTTGCCCAGGCTGGTCTCGAACTTCTGGGCTCAGGTGATACTCCCACCTTGGCCTCCCAAACTGCTGGGATTACAGGTGTGAGCCACCACACCCAGTCCCTTAAAGCTTTTGAAAGAAAAAAGATGGGAAAATTGATAAATGAAGCTCATGCAGTGGTCTGAAGGAGTGTGATCTGGAATTTTACTTCTCTCTTTAATTTTGGCCTAAAATGTGAAAAACAAACACATCTCGACATAATGCAATTCTGTGATCCTGGGTTATCTATAAGCAGCCTCCAACTAAGAAAATTCACAGTGATTTCCCATAGTATTACTTTATATTTCAATAACACTCAACTCATCTCAATTTTATACCAAACCAATTACGTGGGTGTTATCGTTCATTTTTTAACCCATGATGAAACCGAAGCAGAGAGGTTAAGTGACCTGGCGAAAGTCACACAATGGATCAAGGGCAGAGCCTGTACCCAAACCCAGATCTTTCTTTCCATTTCTAAGCTTTCTGTTGCCTAATACATCACTGCTATACACTAATTTTCAAGTGCCAGAAACATGAAGATGACCTTCATAGTTATTTTTGTTTCAATATTATCTTTGAATAATATATAAAGCATTTGCAGGTCACTGACTTTTATTTATTACGTGTCTCTCTGTCTTTCTTTTTGTTTTGTTACCTTTGTTGTTGTTGTTGAGACAGGGTCTAACTCTGTTGCCCAGGCTGGGGTGAAGTGGCATGACCTCAGTTCACTGAAGGCTCAACCTCCTAGGCTCAAGCGATCCTCCCACCTCAGCCTCCCGAGTAGCTTGGACTACAGGTGCATGCCACCGTGCCCGGCTAATTTTTTGTAGAGACAGGGTCTCACTATGTTGCCTAGGCTGGTCTTGAAGTTCTGGGCTCAAGTGATCCTCCTGCTTCAGCCTCCCAAAGTGCTGGGATTACAGGTGTGAGCCACGGCGCCCAGCCCCATTCTGTTAAATTTTATAAGTGCAATGCTGTGTGTGCCTCGGAACAGGGACTGCTTTGCATTCCCAGTGCCTTGTGAAGAGCCAGACCCTGACACATGTTTGCAGAGCTCCCAGACCCTTATCCCGAAGGCCACACAACCTGAAGGCTCAGGTTAACCAGCAAGGTCGCGATGTCACATAATCTTACTCTTTTTCAATAAAGACAGCTAGATAAATGTATAACCAAATTTGATGTAAGTTATATACAAACCTTTTCATATATAAAATACCACAAGTCACAAATTTTTACAATTGCTTTTGAAACTCAGTTTTCCTGAGTTTTAGCCAGGAAAATAGTCATCGTCAGATCACGATTTGTATAAAATGCTTTGTGACTCAGTCAACCACCAGCTGACCTCACGATGCAAACCTTAGTTGGCCTCACCCTTCCTGTGGTTTTTCCACACTGTTTTTGTAGCTTTCATTTAAAATAATATTCAGTTGCGCCTCCAATGAAACCAAGCCTTTGTTCTCTTCCTCCTGTTTTTCCTCCCGAAGAACTGACAATATAAGCCTTTTCTCTGGCTCTGGTTAAGCACAAACCCATGATCAAATGGACCCAGGGACTCACTGGGTTCCAGGCTGTTACTACCACCACTCTGACAGTCAACCACAAATACCTGTCACCGCCATCCTCGGTATTTCATCATCACAACAGCCACCTCTAGCTGAGCCCTTACTATGGGGCAGGTACTTATTGAGCTTTCACATG
This sequence comes from Colobus angolensis palliatus, assembly GCF_000951035.1. NCBI lineage: Eukaryota > Metazoa > Chordata > Mammalia > Primates > Cercopithecidae > Colobus > Colobus angolensis. Next base: position 2,788,271 of record NW_012116710.1, read on the forward strand.
AATCAGGAATTCATGTAATTTTAACTGCCACACCACCACTATGGAGCAAATACTACAATGTTCTTTCAATATATAATGAAATTGAGACTCAAATAAGTTAAGAAAACTTCTTCAAAGCCACAGAACTAGAAGTGGTAAAGGCAGGATTCAACACCAGGTCATTTCCAGTTTCGAATCCTCAGGATACCCCATATTAAACATGCAGTCTATATGTGTAACACACACATACAGACATGTGAGAATTGAGTTGCAGCTATTTGATATAAGACCATATTTTAGAGACATTTAAACATTTGTTAATGATGTTGTTATGGTTATCTTTTCACCTTCTGGAGTAAATTTTTTTTTTTTTTTTTTTGTGATGGAGTCTTATTTTGTCACCCAGGCTGGAGTACAGTGGTGTGATCTCAGCTCACTGCAAGCTCTGCCTTCCAGATTCAAGTGATTCTCCTGCCTCAGTCTCCCAAGTAGCTGGGATTACAGATGTGCACCACTACACCCCGCTAATTTTTCTATTTTTAGTAGAGATTGGGTTTCGCCATGTTAGCCAGGCTGGTCTCAAACTCCTGACCTCATGTGATCCACCCACCTCAGCCTTTACAGGCGTGAGCAACCGCACCCGGCCTGGAGTCAATAAAGATTTTTGCTCCATCCAAAACTTTGGTCAGCTCTTGAGAGACTTATAGAGTCCACAGGGTAGGCCTAGGATTCCTGACAAATAAAACAATGATCAAATAGCAACATCATTTAAAGAATACAGACATGCTACTCCTGGGAAATTCTTCTTTTGTTGTTGGTTTTTTTTGAGACAGGATCTCACTCTGTCACCCAGGCTGGAGTGCAGAGTGAGGACCACGGCTCACTACAGCCTCAACCTCTCAGGCTCAGGTGATCCTCCCACCTCAGACTCCCAGGTAGCTGGGGCTACAGGCATGCACCATGCTCGGTGAATTTTTTCTACTTTTTTGTAGAGACAGGGTTCTTGCTATGTTGCTCAGGCTTGTCTTGAACTTCTGGACTCAATCAATCAGCCCATCTTGGCCTCCCAAAGAGCTGGGAATACAGGTGTGAGCTACCGTACCCAGCTGGGAAATTCTTACTTTAGGAGAAGTACAGAAAAGAGGTAGAGTACGTTTTTATTTATTTATTTCATTTTATTATTTTCTTCGGGCCAGATGTTTTCATTTTTATTTTTTGAGACAGAGTTTCACTCTGTCACTTAGGCTGGAGTGCCGTGGTACAAATGGCTCACTGCAGCCCGACGTCCTGGGCTCAAGCAATTCTCCTGCCTCAGCCTCCTTGTAGCTGGGACCAGGTGTGTGCACTACCACATCTGGCGAATTTTTAAAATTTTTTGGAGAGATGAGGGTCTCACTTTTTGCCCAGGCTGGTCTCGAACTCCTGGCCTGAAGGGAACTTTCTGCCTCAACCTCCTAAAGTGTGGGATTACAGGTGCGAGCCACTGCGTCTGGCCTAGAGTATGTTTTTAAGTTTTTTATTCTGAGACCATTGTAGATTCACATGGAGTTGTAATAAATGATAGAGAGTGATCCCACGTCACCTTTACCCAGTTAAAGGTGTAGTAGCTTTACTATGCTACATCTCAACCAACAATGTATGAGGGTTCCACTCACTCCCCATCCTTGTCAACACGTTGTCTGGTTTTGTTTGTTTTTTTTTTTTGTTTTTTTTTTTTTTTGAGACACAGTCTTGCTCTGTCGCCCAGGCTGGAGGGCAGTGGTGCAATCTCAGCTCACTGCAACCTCCACCTCCCGGTTTCAAGCGATTCTCCTGCCTCAGCCACCTGAGTTCCTGGGATTACAGGTGTCTGCCACCATACCTGGCTAATTTTTGAATTTTTAGTAGAGATGGGGTTTCACCATGTTGGTCAGGCTGATCTCGAACTCCTGACCTCGTGATCCGCCCGCCTCAGCCTCCCAAAGTGCTGGGATTACAGACGTGGGCGACGTGAGCCACCGCGCCTGGCCATCTGTCCTTTTGATTATAGATTTTGATTATAGATCAAAATGGGTGCAAATCAAAGCCACAGTAAGACGCCACTTCACACCTATGGGGGTGAATAGGTGTGAAGTGGTATCTTACTGTTGCTTTTATCTGCACTGCCCTGATGGCTAATGATGTTGAGCATCTTTTTTATGTGCTTATTGGCCATTTGCATATCTTCTCTGGGTGGAGGTAGAAAGCTTTTTTTTTTTTTTTTGAGATGGGGTTTCATTCTGTAGCCTGGCTGGAGTGCAGTGGCACAACCTCAAGTCACTGCAACATCTGCCTCCAGGGCTCAAGCAGTCCTCTTACCTCTGTCTCCTGAGTAGCTGGGACTACATGTGTGTGCCAGCATACTAAGCTAATTTTAATATTTATTTGTAGAGATGGGGTCTGCCTATATTGCCCAGGCTGGTCTCGAACTTCTGGGTTTAAGTAATCCTCCTGCGTTAGCTTCCCAAAGTGTTTGGATTACAGGCGTGAGCCACTGCACCCAGCCAAATCCTTTTTAAAGTCTTGAATGTACTTGATAATAAAGTGAATATGACAAAGTATTTCCCACAATTTTATGTTAGAATATAAGAAAAATATATGTTTTATGTAATTACATACTCATTCATTTTCCAAGTACCTATGCTATTCCAGACACCAGGAAATTTAGAGAAGAAGGAGAAACCAGTTAGTCGATTATCAGAAATGGCATAGACAAGATGTTATAGTCAAGTTCTTGGCACTTTTATAAAAGTCTGCTTCTGACTTATCCAAATGGTTCAGCTCCATTCCTGGCAGGGCAGAAAAGGCAATGAGACAAGGTTCCTGATTTCTAGTAGCTCACTGTCTAATGGGAGAGAGAAACACATAAACATGTCATTGCAGTCACAGATGGTTATCCACCCACAGAGCTTAGGAGCACAGAGGAGGGAGCAGCTAATTCAGCTAGGCATCTAGGAGGGGCGCAGGAGGAGGTGACATTTGAATTTGGTCTTAAGAGATATTCAGATATTTGACAGACGGTGAAAGGAGAAGGACATTCTAGCCATCAGGCATGGCCTGGTCAAGGGCACAGCTGAGGATGTGAGAGCCGAGGGCGAGCAGAGACAGAGGGTGGAGGGGAGGAGTAGAAGGGAGTTGACCAGGTCATGAAGAGCCTCACTAAGGAGCATCCATCTACAGACAGTCTCACTCTGCGCCCAGGTTGGAGTGCTGTGGCATGATCTTGGCTCACTGCAACCTCTACCTGCCGGGTTCAAGCAATTCTCCTGCATCAGCCTCCTGAGTAGCTGGGATTACAGGTGTGTGCCACTACGCACAGCTAATTTTTCTATTTTTAGTAAAGACGAGGTTTCACCATGTTGGCCAGACTTGTCTTGAACTCCTAACCTCAAGTGATCCGTCTGCTTTGGCCTCCCAAGAGATTTTTTTTTTTTTTTTTGTAAGCAGAAGAGTGGTGTGGTTCGATCTGAGGTTTAAGAGATCACTCGGAGGCAGCCAGGTGGATGGATTAAGGGGTCAGCAGGCCAAAGGGTAAATAATTGTGGCCTTGTGGACCATACAGTCTTTGTCACAGCTTCTCAACTCTGCTGCTGTAGTGTGAAGCAGCCATGAGACAATACTTAAATGAAAGAACCCGGCTGTGTTCTAATACACATGTATTTATAAAGCCAGGGGGTACGGATCTGTCCTCAGGACCATCATTTACTGACTCCTATATTAGACGAAGGTGGGAGTGAAGGCAAGGAGACCACTGACTACGCGGAAGTTCTCTCATGAATGGAGTAAATCAGAATGGGGTGAGGGAAGGGCGACTGAAGCAGAGGGTATCTTTCAGCCTCAAGAGGAGTCAGGTCCTCTACCTCGGCTGTGCTGGAAAGTGTGACTCCTCACGGCCCAGCTCGCATTTCCTACAAAGTAGGCAGAGCACCTAGTTAGGCAAAGAGCATCACTCACGGCCACTGCAGCCACCTGGGAGGTGTGGAGCTTCTATCTGTGACAATCCTGCCAAGGAACTCACACGCCCAGGCAAGGAGAAGCCTGGAAAACAAGGTAGAAAGTCTTGGAAAAGCCTCATTTTTTCTACGACATAAGAAAACTTGATTCCACGTAATTGACGTAAAGAAGAATTGGTTCAATTTCATAGAATGGGGAGATATGTGGTTTGTCCCGCACTCTAGGAGCTGGAAAGCGAGAAGCAGGTGCCTCTTCTGGCCTCTTTGGGGCCGCACAGACTCCTTCTCCATCTCTGCTGCAGAATTGGCATCCATGCGTGGACTGCTTCTCAGTCAGTGTGGGGTGGAGACACAGAGAAAGTTAAGGAGTACAGGAGTGGCGCCCTAAAAACACGCACTACCGCTACCCTGGAGGGCAGCTGACCGGGCGTCTCGTTCAGCCTCTCTAACAACTCCTGCACCTCTCTGGCCAAGCCCCTTCCCCTCGCTGCGCAAAATAAAGGGGGCAGGTTTGATCACTGGTTCTCAACTGGGATTTCTCCCAAAGTAGTAATGAGGTCGACTCGCAAGCATTTTTGGCTTTCAAAAAGCCATTTAAAATGCTCTTTGCTCTCGGCTACGATTCTGTCAACTCGGGGTAGTAACACTGCAGAGCGCGTGCTGACCCGAAGCTCTGATTGGCTGCTGGTGACATCATAGGAAGGTCAGGAACGATTGGCTGGCAGCTGAGACCGGCTGAGCCACATACCAGGAAGGTGTGTTGGGCGTGAACAGAGCACGCTTAGAGCAGGAACAGAAGTACCAGCGACAGCCTACGAACATCCTTCAAGCATAGGGGTAGGGGAGGCATGTGTTAAATAACAGAGTCTTCAAGATAGTGAAAACTATGCACCATCTCTAAGGTCCTCTTGTGTGTAGCTCCTGCCTCCCCCTAGTCCCAGGTGTCCCTCCCAAGAGGGCTGGAGGGCCAGGCCAGGCTTGCAGACAAGTGGCTACATGTACCCCCTTCACTCCCAGTTCCCTCCTCTCTGCCCAGACCTGCTCTCTGCAGCCCTGAGGCGGGCAGCTGGTTCACCCTTCTCCCCTGCAGCTCTCTCTAGGCTAAAGACCCAGGTCCCTCCCTGCTTTAGGTGGTCTCAATGTCAGCATCTCAAGCTGCGGCCTCGGGCAGCAACAAGTACCCCCACTATGAATTATCTGAGCAGAGCACAGCCACAGTGGGAGGAATAAAAATAACATGACACACAAGAGATGCTTCCTTGAACAGGAAGAGTCACTAGGGATGGGGGACTGGCTTACCTGGTGAGTCACCCTGCGTTCCCTCTTCTTGGCTGGCTATCAAAAGAGAAGAGAACACATGCAATAACCTGTGGCCTCCAGGGACAGGCTGGGTGTTTAGAAAGGCCCTGGGTTTGCATAAGAGAACAGCACAGCACGGTGGGGAGGCTACTGGAATTTGGGATTCTATGCCTGGCTCATGGCAAACCTGCTGGATGACTTTGGGCTCTTTTCAGAGTCTGTTGCCTCATTTGTTTGTTTATTTTTGAGATGGATTATTTATTTATTTTTGAGATGGAGTTTTGCTCTTTGTCGCCTAGGCTGGAGTGCAGTGGCGCGATTTGTTTATTTATTTTTGAGACGATGTTTCGCTCTTTGTCACCCAGGCTGCAGTGCAGTGGCGCGATCTCCGCTCACTGCAACCTCCACCTTCCAGGTTCAAGCAATTCTCCTGTCTCAGTCTCCCAAGTAGCTGGGATTACAGGCCGCCACCACGTCCAGCTAATTTTGTATTTTTAGTAGAGACGGGATTTCACCATGTTTCCCAGGCTGGTATCAAACTCCTGACCTCAGGTGATCGACCCGCCTCGGCCTCCCAAAGTGCTGGGATTACAGGCTTGAGCCACCGCACCCAGCCTGTTTATTTATTTTTAATTTTTAAAAAGTTTATAATTTAGGGGGTACAAGTGCATTTTTCTTACACGTGTATATGCGTAGTGGTGAAGTCTGGGCTTTTAGTGTACCCATCATCACCCAAATAGTGAACATTGTACCCAATAGGTGATTCTCCAACCCCCTCCCCTCCCACTTTTTATAGTCTCCAGTGTCTGTTTTTCTTTTTCTTTTCTCTTTTCTTTTTTTTTTTGAGATGGAGTCTCGCTCTGTCACCCAGGCTGGAGTGCAGTTGCATGATCTCAGTTCACTGCAAGCTCTGCCTCCTGGGTTCACGCCATTCTCCTGCCTCAGCCTCCCGACTAGCTGGTACTACAGGCGCATGCCACCACACCCAGCTAATTTTTGTATTTTTTTGTAGAGATGGGGTTTCACTATTTTACCCAGGCTGGTGTTGAACTCCTGGGCTCGAGTAATCTGCCAGCCTTGGCCTCCCAAAGTGCTGGGATTACAGGCACGAGGCACCATGCCCAGTCGTGATTCTATCTGTATAGAACTGCAGCACAAACTTTTTATGCAAAAGTAACCATTTCATTCAGCCAAGCAAATCTTAGTTCAGTCAGCCAACCAGGTGGATTGACCACTCAAGTAATTGGTCAGTTGATTGAGCTGACTAAATATTTGCTCATAACTCAAAGTGGATTTAGAAGTTGAAGCGTTTATAGCTGTAAAAAGGATTTTCTAAGCTTAAAGTAACATACAAAATGTTGTGCCATGGGCCACCAACTGTTCACCAAAGAAGAATACTCTACTCCCTCCATAGTGAAAGTTGTTGCTAGAAGGTGACTACCCAGACAGGGACTCCATTTCCAGTCCCATTCACAGTTAGGTGATGCCATATGTCAAGTTCTTGTCAAAGAAAAGTGAGATTAAGTGGCGTAGGCTGTTTGGGGAATGAAATGGTTAAAAACCATTTGTGCTTTCTCTGCAGTCTGTCTTTTCCTGTCTGCCCAGCCTCTTCTCCTTTGCACGCTTTCATCATTGCTACTTTCTGGTCAGTGGGTTGGAAGAGACTTTGTCATAAGGTAAGATTTCTTTTCCCAAACCTGATATTTATTCATTTCCATTAGCCAATTCAAAGCTTAAAGAGAGGCCTATAAAAGAACCCAATTATCTGGTGAAAACTGGGACCACTAGCTATGTGTCATAATTCAACATTTGATTAAAATAATAATAATGATGATGGGGATGATGGTAATGAAAAGTAAAAGGTTTTTTGTTTGTTTGTTTGTTTTTACAAAAGAGATTCTTAAAAAAATTCAAAACACCATGTTATAAAGGCTTTTTAAAAGTATTTCAAAAAGAAAAAAAAAATCGTTTCAATTAAAACTGAGCTAAGCAGAATTTGAGCAATCTCTATAGCATCAGAAAGGAAAGATTGTTTAAGCCTATTGCAATTTATTCTCCCCAAGGCATTCATTGTTAAGGCCTCCAGGGCATTACTGCAGCCTGGTTTTAAAGTTACTGATTCAAACCACAGTCCATTCAAATAAGCCCCTTGTGTTGGCCTTACTACTATGCAGTCCAGAGAACTGCATTGTCTTCCTAAGCAGCTAACTTCAAATGAACTCTGCACCACAGTCTCGTGGAACTGGCAACATCACCCAGAAGCTGAACCAGGGAAGAGTACAGAGTTAAGATCCCGTGAATTGGAAAGGAGTGAGACAACCCCAATGTATCCAAAAGATCTTGGAAATGAAGCATGCTTTACTTAATTGTTCTACAATTTCTCTAACTGTTAGCTAATATTAGCATTTGCAAGGGAAAATAAAACGTTGCATAAGCTAAAATCTCATTGTTTTAAAAAAAA
>NW_012116710.1:2797908-2801885 GCF_000951035.1 Colobus angolensis palliatus
CTGTATGTTCACGTGTACCCATTATTTAGCTGTCACAAGTGAGAACAAGCAGTATCTGGCTGTTTCTGGGTTATTTCACTTAGGATAATGGCCTCCAGTTCCATGTTGCTGCAAAAGATGTGATTTCATTCTTTTTTTATGGCTGAGTAGATCCATGGTGTGTGTGTATCACATTTTCTTTATTCAATCCTTGGTTGATGGACACTGTATCTGTGCTATTGTGAACAGTGCTGTCATAAACATGAGTGCAGATGTCTTTCCCTTTGGGTAGAGACCCAGTAATGGGATTGGAGTCTAATGGTAGTTCTATTTTTAGTTCTTTGAGAAATCTCCATAATGTTTTTCATAGAGTTGTCCTGTCCTTTCTTGAAGTCTCCTATTCAGGGCGAGGCCCTGTGCCAGAGGCTTTACATACATTGATGCTAATCTTGAGAATCATTCTGCCAAGTAGGGTCTTTATCGTCTCCATGTTAAAGACCAGGAGGCAGGTTCCGAGAGATTAAGTAACTTGCCTACTATCACACAGCTCATACTCCTGATTCAAACTCAGGTCTTTCTCTCTCTCTCTTTTTTGTTTTGGAGATGAAGTCTAGCTCGGTTGCCCAGGTTGAGTGCAGTGGTGCCATCTCAGCTCACTGCAACCTCCGCCTCCTGGGTACAAGCGAATCTCCTGCCTCATCCTCCCTAGCAGCCAGGATTACAGGCACACACCACCATGTCCAGCTAATTTTTATATTTTCAGTAGAGTCGGGGTTTCACCATATAGGCCAGGCTGGTCTCAAACTCCTAACTTCATGTGATCTACCTGCCTCAGCCTTCTAAAGTGCTTGGATTACAGGTGTGAGCCACCGCCCCTGGCCAAACCCAGGTCTTTCTGATTCCAAAGCCCTCGAGTATGGTTTATTTTATTTTTGATTTGCTTTAGGAAAAAAAAAAAAAAAAAGCCAGTTAATCACTAGCACTTCCTGAACTATTTTTCTCCCAACATTTTATTTTTAATTTTTTATACAATTTAAAAAATAGAAGTGGGGTCTCGATATTTTGGCAGGTTGGTCTTGAATTCCTGGTCTCAAACAGTCCTCCTGCCTTGGCTTCCTAAAGTGCTAGGATTACAGGCGTGAGCCACCGTGCCCAGCCCCACACCAACATTTTCTTTGATGACTACCATCACGTACTAGCAAAACATCCAGACCTGTTGGCAAACAAGCAGTAATGGAGACACTTGGCAACTTGACCCTGAGTAGCTTAACAGCTTGTTTTCTCCATGAACCAGGCTTATAGCTGTGATTTGATTAATTTATAACAGTATGCACATTTAATTAAGCAGAACGCTTCTTGCCCAACCTAGATGCTAAATCCATCAATGTGTTCTGAGCTAAACTGTGGTTCATACAATGAGAAATAGAAAAGCCAGTGTGCAGTGGGGGCCAGGTGCAGTGGCTCATGCCTGTAATCCCAGTACTTTGGGAGGCCAAGGCGGGTGGATCACCTGAGGTCAGGAGTTCGAGATCAGCCTGAGCAACATGGAGACATCCTGTCTCTACTAAAAAAATACAAAATTAGCTGGGCATGGTGGTGCATGCCTGTAATCCCAGCTACTGGGGAGTCTGAGGCAGGAGAATCACTTAAACCCAGGAGGCGGAGGTTGCAGTGAGCCATTATGCCATTGCACTCCAGCCTGGGCAACAAGAGCGAAACTCCATTTCAAAAAAAAAGTCAGTGTTGGCCGGGTGCAGTGGCTCATGCCTGTAATCCCAGAATTTTGGGAAGCTGAGGTGGGTGGATCACCTGAGGTCAGGAGTTCGAGAACAGCCTGGCCAACATGGCGAAACCTCATCTTTACTAAAAATACAAAAATTAGCAGGGTGTGTAATCCCAGTTAACTTGGGAGGCTGAGGCAGGAGAATCGCTTGAACCCGGGAAGCGGAGGTTGCAGTGAGCCAAGATCATGCGACTGCACTCCAGCCTGGGAGACAGAGCAAGACTCCGTCTCAAAAAAACCAAACCAGACAAACAAAAAAGAAAAGTCAGTGTTTCATCATCTTATGCAAAGGAAGCTATAATTCCCAGGTGTTCTGCCACCTAAAACAGGTTTGAGCACTGTTGTTCTCTGACTCTATGAACGCACACTTTGTGCATAGGAAAACTTCCTGGACAAAACAGAGCCATGGAGAGCTCTCTCAACACCTTAGAACGAAAGTTGCTTTCTTTGCTTCCTTGGGAATCAGAAAAGTGCTCTGCCCCTTTCTATGGGCACCTGGAAAGTTCTCCATCAAACCAAGCTGACAGGCAGGCTCTCCACCCTGCCAACAAGAGCAGTGACTGAGTGCCAGAGGGACTGTTACCTAGATGGCCAGGCTAGCCCAAGATGGGCAGAAGAGGGAGCACTTCCTGTAAAACAGCCACATGTCACAGGCCCCAGCCACTGCCTGCAATCCCCTGGCTCCCAAGACTGCCCTGGGCCCTACTGCTCTCCCTGGGAGGTTTGTCTTGGTCTGTTTGGGTTGCTATAACAAAATGCCATAGACTGGGTGGCTTATAAACAACAGAAATGTATTTCTCAGTCTGGAGGCTGGGAAGTCTGAGATCAAGGCATTGGCAGATTCAGTGTCTAGTGAGGGCTTTCTGGTTCATAGATGGTCACCTCTCATTGCAACCTCACATAGAAGAAGGAAGAAAGGATCTCCCTGGGTCTTGTTGATAGGGTCCTAATCTGCCCTCATGACCTAATAAACTCCCAAATCCTCATCTCCTAATACCATCACCTTGACAGCATTTTTTATTTTTTATTTTTATTTTTGAGATGGAGTCTTGCTCTGTTACCCACGCTGGAGTGCAGTGGCATGATCTTGGCTTACTGCAATCTCAGTCCCCCGCGTTCAAGCAATTCTCCTGCCCTCAGCCTCCCAAGTAGCTGGGATTACAGGCGCTTGCCACCGTGCCTGGCTAATTTTTTGTATTTTTAGTAGAGATAGGGTTTCACCATCTTGGCCAGGCTGGTCTTGAACTCCTAACCTCGTGATCCACCCGTCTTGGCCTCCCAAAGTGCTGGGATTACAGGCATGAGTCACCACATCCGGCCTTTTTAAATATTAAGATGCATTATTTTTGTCATGGAAGTATTTCAACACAGGAATTTTTTTTTGGTTGGGGGACACACAAAATTCAGACCATAGCAAGGTTCCAGCCATAAGCCAGAATACTGTCCTTATCACTACCACTGAATGACCACTGGTCAGCCTCCATGTTTGCCAGGCTTTGGGGCCCTAGTCCCCCTCTTCCTGTCACATTCCCCGTCACCACCCTGCTGATTTCTGAAACCCATGTTCAGAAACGTCTTTCTGACATTTCTTCAACTATGTGTTTCAGGACAGTGTTACCGTTTCACCAAGGTGGCCAGGACCTAGCCATTCTGCAGTCATGTCTCCAACACTTGTGTGCACATGGTTATAGATCTAGAGAGACGTGTGTGCTGAGTTTAAATAAAGTCATGCCACTGTGCTGGTGGAAGTAACTTAACTCAGATTCAGATATAATAACTATTTACTGAGCTAATATGAGCTAGGTGTGACCATCTCTATCGTCCCGTTTGATCCTAAAGACAACCGTTTGCCCAGCATTATTCGCAATAGCCAAGATATGGAAACAGCCTAAACGTCTGTTGACAGATGAACAGATCAAGAAAATGTGGGGTGTGTTTATGTATATATACAGCCATGCACTGCATGACGATGTTTCAGTGACGGACCACAGACACAACAGTGGTCCTGTAAGATTATAATACCGTATCCTTACTGAACTGTTTCTTTTTTAAGAGAAGTGTATGTAAGATTAGAATTTCAGTGTCCCCATGATATCAGTACATTCTACACTTGTCTTCCACCTGTTTGCAAATGTTTTTCTTTTGGTTGGTAATTTTTCTAGAAATAGATTTTTTATTTTTTAATTTATTTAATTAATTAATTTATTTTTTGAGA
>NW_012116710.1:2802268-2829553 GCF_000951035.1 Colobus angolensis palliatus
GTGATCCGCCCGTCTCGGCCTCCCAAAGTGCTGGGATTACAGGTTTGAGGCACCGCGCCCGGCCATTTTTTGTATTTTTTTTAGCAGAGACAGGGTTTCACCGTGTTAGCCAGGATGGTCTCAATCTCCTGACCTTGCGATCCGCCCACCTAGGCCTGCCAAAGTGCTGGGATTACAGGTGTGAGCCACCGTGCCCGGCCATTTTTAAATGTGTTTTTAGAGACAGGGTTTCACCATGTTGCCCGGGCTGGCTTTGAATTCATGAACTGAAGCAATCCTTCTGCTTCGGCCTTCAAAGTAGGTGGGACTACAGATGTGGACCACTGTGCCTGACTTACTGTACCTTTGCTATGTGTGGACATGTCTAGACACACAATACTCACCACTGTGTTACAACTGCCTCGGTATTCAGCACAGTATAAACTGCCACGGTATTCAGCACAAACCTGCTGTACAGGTTTGTGGCCTCACAGCAGTAAGCCATCCCATGTAGCCGAGGTGTGCAGTGGTAGGTTACGCCACCTCGGTTTCTGTAAGTGCACTCTATGATGCTCACATGAGAAGAAAACTGCCTCACAACCCATTTCTCAGAGGGCATCCCTGTCATTAAGTGACACATGACTGCACAGACAGACCATCCAGGACTTACCGCTCTTTCGACTTTACAATGAATTTATGGGGACGTAGCCCTGTTGTAAGTCAAGGAGCTTGCAAACATTATTTTACCATAAAAAAGAAAGAAATCTTGCCATTTGCGACAACATGGATGAAACATTGGAGACATTATGTTTAGTAAAATAAACCAGATATGGAAAGGCAAAGACTGTGTGATCTCACTTCTATGTGATCTCACTTCTACGCGGAATCTGAAAGTATCAAACTCATAAACACAGTAGAATCGTAGTTCCCGGGGTCAGGTGGAATGGGAAGATTTTGGTGAAAGGGTACAGACCTTCAGTTCTGGGGATCTAACGTACAGCATGGTGACTACAGTTAAAAATACTGTATTGTCTACCTGAAATTTGCTGAGAGTAGCTCCTAGGTGTTCTCACCACACAGACAAAAATAGTAACTATGTGAGGGGACGGGTATGCCAATGAACTTGATTGTGGTGATCTTTTCACAATGTATACATAACATCAAATCATGAGATTGCACATCTTAAATACGTATTTTTTTTTTTTTTTGTCAATTATACCTCAATAAAGCTGGAAGAGAAAGAAAGGTAACTATTTGAGCTTTTACTTCTTCATTTAGAGCTAATCTAGCTAAAAAAGGGTTTGGGCATTTCCAAAAAGGAGTTGAGGTACTACTAAATGATGTCAGGATTCATGTTTTCACCAACAGCATTGAAAAACTTTCTAACAGCTTCATCGAGATATAATTTACATACCATAGAATTCAGCCATTTAAAGTGTACAATTCAGCAGGCCGGCTGCAGTGGCTGATGCCTGTAATCCCAACACTTTGGGAGGCCGAGGCGGGTGGATCACTTGCAATCCAGAGTTTGAGACCAGCCTGGCCAACATGCTGAAACTCTGTCTCTACTAAAAATACAAAAATTAGCCGGGTGTCGTGGTGGGCACCTGTAATCCCAGATACTCAGGAGGTGGAGGCAGGAGAATAGCTTGAACCCAGGAGGCGGAGGCTGCAGTGAGCCAAGATCCTGCTACTGCACTATAGCCTGGGTGAGGGAACGAGACTCCATCTCAAAAAAGAAAAAAAGTGTAAATTCAGTATTTTTATTTATAGAGTTGTGCTGTCTTCATACAGTTTTAGAACATTCCCATTAACCTAAAAAGAAAACTTCCCAATTCTCACCTTCACTCCTAAGTCCCCCATTACCCACCTCCAGCCCTCAGCAGCCACAAACCTACATCCTGTCTCAGTATATCTGGCTATTCTGGCATTTCATGTAAGTGAAATCGTACAGTACGTAGTCTTTTGTGAGGCTTCTTCCACTTGGCATCATGTTTTCGAGGCTCGTCCGTGTCGTAGTCTGCATCAGTATTTCACTCTTTTTTATTGTCATAGTCCATTGTTCAGTTTTTGTGTGGACATATATTTTCATTTCTCTTGGGTATATATACCTGGGAGTAGAATTTCTGGGTCACATGAGAACTCTACGGGATTTTTTTCTTTTTTAGAGACAGGGTCTCTTTCTGTCACCCAGGCTGGAGTGCAGTGGTGCGATCACAGCTCACTGCAACCTCCAACTCCTAGGCTTGTTAAGTGATCCTCTCGCCTCAGCCTCTCAAGTAGCTAGGGCTACAGGCACACACACCAAACCCAGATAATTTTTAAATTTGTTGTAGACACAGGGTCTTGCTATGTTGCCCAGTCTCAAACTCCTGGACTCAAGCAACGGCTCGCCTCCGTGTCCCAGGAACTCTACATTTAACCACTTGAGGAACTGACAGTCTTCCTCAGCAACTGCCCCACTTCACATTCCCACTAGCAGCGCATGAGGGCTCCACTGTCTTCACGTCTTGGTAAAATAACACTTGCTTTTTTGTCCCTTTTTTTTTCTCCTTTAATCTCTTTTTTGGAAAAAACATCGGAAAATGCCGATGTGTCTTTTTTATTTAGCCTTCCTAGTGGGTGTGAGGTGGTATCTCGTTGTGATTTGATTTGCATTTCCCTGATGATGAGAGATGTTGAGCACCTTCTCATGTGTTTATTGGCCATTTGTGTATCTTCTTTGGAGAAGTGTGTGTTCAGATCCTTTGCCTATTTTTAATATGGTTGTCTTTATATCCTAGTTATAAGTACCTTATCAGATACATTGATTTATAAATATTTTTTCCCATTCTTTAGGTTAGCCTTTCACTTTTCTGATGGTGTCTGCTACGCTATGGTTTGGATGTTTGTCCCCTCCAAAGCTAATATTGAAATTTGCTGCCCAGCGTTGGAAATGGGGCCTAGTAGGAGGTGTTTGGGTCATGGGGGCAGACCCTAAGGAACAGATTAATGCCCTCCCTCAGCAGTGAGTTCTCACTCTATTAGCTCCTGTGGGAGCCTGGCACCCACCTCTGCTGGCTCTCTCTCGGGCCATGTGATCTCTACACATGGGTTCCCCCTCCCCGTCTGCCATGAGTGGGGGCAGCGTGAGGCCCTCACTAGATGCAGATGCCCAATCTTGAACTTTCCAGCCATCAGAATCATGAACCAAATAAACTTCTACTCTTTACAAATTAAAGGGAGAGTAAAGACAGGAGGAGGAAGGCACCAGGTCATGCAGGAAGGAAGAGTGAGAACTCCCTCACCCCACTGAGAATGGTGAAGCTCTTCATGAGGAGGCAGCCCCATGACCAACGCACCTCTCACCGGGCCCCACCTCCAACACTGAGGATCCAAGTTCAACATGAGATTTGGAGGGGACGAATGTCCCAACTATACAGTCACCATCCATCTCCTGTAGGACCTGACCCTGCTCTCCGTGCTTTCCTCTGATTACCTCTTGGGCTGGTTTGTTCTCTTCGTGCTGGTGTCTGTTGTTGGTGTGCCCTTGGCTCTCTTCTCTTTAGTCTGCTCCATAGACTTCCCGAGAGAACCTCATTCACTCCCATGGTGTCTTTAATCACCATCTATTAACTGCCAATTCTCACATTTCCATTTCCAGTTCCAGGCCTGGGGAGCCAACTGTTTACTCAACATCTCCCACAGACATTCCAAACGCAGCATGTTCAGACCTGAATTCATCACCATCCTCCTGCTATCCCCAAATATGCTCCTCCTCCTGGATCCCCAGCTGAGGAAACAGGCACACCATTCTCCCACTTGTGCCAGCAGGAGCCTTGGCAAGCCCTTCTCCATAGTCGGTCATCAAGTTGTAATGAGTCCACTTCCTAGACATCACTTCAATCTGTCCCTTTTGGTCCATTCTCAGTGATCCTGCCCTGGACCACCATCATCTCTCAACTGGATGACTACAGTCTTCCCCTTTCTAGTCTATTCTCCATAGTGCAGCCACACTGATGTTTATAAAATGCAAATCCACTTTTGTCACTCTCCAGCTCAAAAATTCCTGGCTGGCTCTCCACTGCTCTGGGGATAACAATGAACAGACTAACAAGAATCATAAGACCTTTCATGATCTGGCCTCAGTCATTTCTCCAGCCTCACTCCTGCATAGTATATGTCTGGCACTTTATTCTTCTTGAGCTAACTTTAGTTCCCTCAACACACTGTGATCTCTTCATTTAGGGCTTTTGAAGATCCACATTCCTATGTCTGGAATACTCTTCCTTCCCCTCTGGCTAACCCCTACTTTTTTTTTTGAGACGCCATTCTCCTGCCTCAGCCTCCAGAGTAGCGTCTGCCACCATGCCCGGCTAATTTTTTGTATTTTTAGTAGAGACAGGGTTTCACCGTGTTAGCCAGGATGGTCTCGATCCCCTGACCTCATGTGATCTGCCAGCCTCGGCCTCCCAAAGTACTGGGATTACAGGAGTGAGCCACCGCGCCCGGCCAACCCCTACTTGTTCTTAAAGTAACAGGCTGGACATCACTTGCTGCTTCCCTCCAGACTGGGAGAACACCAAGTGACTGAAAAACAGTTTAGTCAAGAGGTTAAGAGGGAGGACTTTGGAACCTGATGGCCCGGTTTTGGATCCAGGCTGCCTTGTTAGTTTTCTGTGCCTCTGTTTCCTCATGCATATAATAGGGAATAATAAGAGTCCCTGTTACGTAAGGCTGTGGTGAGGATTACATGAATAAATATATAGAAAGTGCTTAGAAGAGTGCCTGGCACACTGTAATGGCCCAACCAGTTTGCTGTCACCTTGAGGTATCTCTATAGCACCTTACAGTTACCCCTATAATTAAGTACTTATCAGAGAAATCTAATTAACAATTTACTTTTCTGCACTGTAAGATCTTTAGAACTGGGACAACTCTCCAGGGCTCCAGCTCTTGGTATGCAGAAGGCATTTATTAGATTTTTGTTACATATTTGACTAAATCAATGAATGAATGAACTTCTGTTCATGGCATTGATCGCTTCTCACCTTGCATTATGAGGGTTGATTTTATCTTCTCTGTAAGCTCACTGAGGCAGCACCACAGCACAGTCATCTTGGCATATCCCATCTCCCCCAACCAACACTTCCTGGGAACATTTTATTCCTGTAATTCAACTAATACCAGTTGAACTAAAGCCTCCTCTCTGGGAATAGCCTTTAGACTTCTCCTGCTTTTTATCTGCCACATCCTGTCATCCTCTTCTATGTAACGCACCACAACCTGGAATTTCAGGGACTTTCTCATATCTGGAGCTCAGCTGTCACAGTAGGCTAGTTATCCAAGAAGGAGTTGGGGACAATGAAATTCAAGTTAGAGTTAGGAGCTAAATTTAGGCAGATGTCCTGTAGTGTTTGGAAAGAATGATGGGTTCAGACGTTTTGTTCTTCCTGATCTAAGAAATGCTACTGAAGCTCTTAGCCCTGTTATAATTTACCCATATGTGGGGTGGGTAGAACAGCATGCTGAAGCGAAAGGGGAATTAAGTAAAAAGTAAGAGAGCCCGGTCAGGCGCGGTGGCTCACACCTGTAATCCCAGCACTTTGGGAGGCCAAGGCTGGCAGATCACCTGAGGTCAGGAGTTCGAGAGCAGCCTCGCCAACACGGTGAAACCCCATCTCTACTAAAAATACAAAAATTATCCGGGTGTGATGGTGCACATCTGTAATCCCAGCTACTCAGGAGGCTGGGGCAGGAGAATTGCTTGAACCTGGGAGGTGGAGGTTGCAGTGAGCCAAGATCATACCACTGCACTCCAGCCTGGGTGAAAAAGTGAGACTCCATTTCAAAAAAAATAAAAGACCCAGGTTTTGGTCCCGGCTGTCAACAAATTGATGTGAACTTGGAAGTCACAGCCTGCCTGGGCTGACTCATCCCACCGGTAAGGTGAAGGAGTTTAGATGGTTTTCAAGTTCCTTATTAATTCTGACATATCATGCATGTATCATCTCTTCAGATGTAGCTCATTCTAGGAAGGAATTTTCTATGGTCCCACTCCATCTCAGAAGGAACAGAAAAAAGAGAAATGACCCCAGGTGTCTTTAGCTGCATGGCCAGGGACAGCTGAGAATAATCACGGGTCAGATCACCTGGGTCCACATGGAGAGAGTAACCCACATCCTGCAGACATGGCCCAAAGATGGGGTGTGATACTGGAAAGTGAATGGATTTTTGAGTCATACAGAACTGAATTCAAATCCCACTATGGGGCTAGATTAACCTCTGTAATCCTATTTTCTTGGTTGTAAAAATTTTTTTTTTAAAGTTGGGCAAGGTGTGGTGGCTCACGCCTATAGTCTCAGCACTTTTAAGAGGCCAAGGTGGACGGATCACTTGAGCCCACTAGTTCAAGACCAGCCTAGGCAACATGGTCAAACTCCATCTCTACTAAAAACACAAAAAATTAGCCAGGGGTGGTGATGTGTGCCCATAGTCTCAGTTACTTGGGAGGCTAAGGTGGGAGAACGGCCTGAGCCCAGGAAGTCAAGGCTGCAGTAAGCTGAGCTCATGCTACTGCACTCTGGCCTGGATGACAGAATGAGACCCTGTCTCAAAAAAAAAAAAAAAAAAGTTGGATGTATCTATGTTGTAGGAGTGGGATAAAGATGAAGTGAGGCTGTTTATGTATCACACCTTCCATAAATCATAGGCCTTCTGTAAATCTTAGGTTTTCTCCATTTTTATACTATCTACTATGTCAAAGTACTTTCACAGATACTGGCCTGTGCCTGTGAAACTTTAGTTTACTCCTTTACTCCTCACCACATGGTTGGAGCTTGGGGCATGGACCTTTCTGTGGGTTCAAGAAGTTCAGTGATGTTTCGGTGGGACAGAGTGCCTGGGTTGATGAGCATCTGCCCTTAGTCTAATGCAGTGTGTCTGACAGATTCAGTCCTGTGTGTCCTCTAGCTCACTGAGGGTGTTTTGGAGTGACAGGGCTCAGGTGGGACTTGGGGCTTGAAGCCTCACTGTCATGCAGAGCCTCAAAGGAGTAAGGATCCATGATTCAGCTGGAGCTGCAAGCCAGGCCTCTGGCCATGGAGACCCTCAGCAACCCTGAGGGTGCTGGAGAAGAGCTTCTCCTTTCTAAAGTCCTGCTCATGTGCCAGAGTATAAAAGAATCTCACTGAGCACATGGCTATTTTGACTCTCATGTGGGGGTCACTTGGGCTTTGATATCATAGCTGTGATCAGAGGCAGCTCACCAGTGTTGGGCTCTCTTGCATTTATGGTTTTGCCAAACCACTTTTTCTCCAGTCTCCCAGGGACTGATGATTTTGGAGCACAGTGAGGAAACTCAACCATCAGCTTCAAACATCACCTGGCTCAACCATAAAGCCCAACATCACCTGGCTCATCTGTGACAGAGCTGACCTGGAGGGTCTGACCATATGCCTTTGGTCACCAAATCCAAAGCTTTTTCCAGGTCACCTGGCTAACAAAGGGAAATGTTATGATTAGAAGCCAGGGCCAAGCAACCTGGAGACAAGCTCTCTCTTAGGAATCACACTTTCCCTGAGATAGTTGTAAATTCTGAAACAGTGTTTGAAGGAATTCTAGCCACAAATCAGGATGATGTCATTTGCCAGGCATTGTTTAGTCAACTGGTTATTTTTATGAGTATAAGATTCATCACTCCAAGAGACAGTTATCAAATGGCAGTCATATCAACAATAACAGCTACCATTTACTGAGCACCTGCTGTGTGCTTGCTGTGGTATGGTATAGAGAAACACCTGCCTGTGGCGACTGAGCAGTGGTTAAGAGCACTGAGACTGGATCCAGACCATTCAAACATGGGCTTGAATCCTGGTTCTACCCCTTAACTAGCTGTGTGACTTTGGACAAGTTACTTAATCTCTTTGAGCCTGTTTCCTGATTTGTAAAGTCAGAATAATAATAGTACTTGCCTTATCGGGTTGTGTAAGGATGAATGAGTTAATACAAGAAACATTGCTCCAAATAGTAAGCACTGTCAAATTCTCACTACTCAAAATGTAAAACGTGGATGCCAAGTTTAATAAAAGTTAAAGACTACAACAACCCAATACAGACAGGACCCACAGGGACAGCTTCAGTAGTGGAGATTTGGGCCCCAACCAGGTAAGGAATTCTGCCCAAATGAAGTACAGGCTGACACTTTGGGAGGCCGAGACGGGCGGATCACGAGGTCAGGAGATCGAGACCATCCTGGCTAACACGGTGAAACCCCGTCTCTACTAAAAAATACAAAAAACTAGCCAGGCGTGGTCGCAGGCATCTGTAGTCCCAGCTACTCGGGAGGCTGAGGCAGGAGAATGGCGAAAACCCGGGATGTGGAGCTTGCAGTGAGCCGAGATCCCGCCACTGCACTCCAGCCCGGCGACAGAGCAAGACTCCGTCTCAAAAAAAAAAAAAAAAAGAAGCACAGGCTGAGGGAAATAGAAACACCGAATGGGTAAAGGGAGAAAGATGTCGTATCTACTGTGATATCATAACCTTTTTAAAAAATGAAGCGGTGGCTCATGCCTGTAATTCCAGCACTTTGGGAGGCCGAGGAGGGCAGATCACTTGAGTTCAGGAGTTCGAGACCAGCCTGGTCAACATGGTGAAACCCTGTCTCTACTAACAATACAAAAAATTAGCCAGGTGTGGTGGTGTGAGCCTGTAATCCCAGCTACTCAGGAGGCTGAAGTGGGAGAATCGCTTGAAGCTGGGAGGTGGAGGTTGCAGTGAGCCAAGATCATGCCACTGCACTCCAGTCTGGGCAACAGAGTAACACTCTGTCTCAAAAACCAAATCAAACCAAACCAAAACCAAAACAAAAAAGGTAGGCATATTTTCTTCCTTGCGTGGTAATGTGTATATACACACTCACAGACAGGCACACGGGTGTCTTTCACCCCTTCCCTTCACCTGTTTTCTATAAGGAGTGGGTGGTGGTTAATGTTATGGGTTAGTTTCTAAATTATACAATATCCAGTTGGGATTCTAATTAAAAGAGGCATTAACATCACCCAGAGAGGAATACAATAACTGCAGGGACTTTGTTTGCTCTTTCCTGCCAGAAAAGTGAGAACATTTTCTTTCTTTTTTTTTGTTTTGTTTTTGAGGAGGAGTCTTGCTCTGTCCCTCAGGCTGGAGTGCAGTGGCGCAATCATGGCTCACTGCAACTTCCGCCTCCTGGGTTCAAGTGATTCTCCTGCCCCAGCCTCCCAAATAGCTGGGATTACAGGTGCCCACCACCACCCCTGGCTCATTTGAGAGCATTTTCTTTTGTACAAAGGATAGCTGCATCATGGTGGGTGGAAGCAGGAAGCTGCTGCTGGTGTATGGAAATTTACATATGATTGAAGGGTGGATCTGGATGCTGTCACCACAGGCAGGTGTTTCTCTGGTAAGCTCAGCCATTCCTCTGTACTCCACTCTCTACTGCTGGGGTAGGAGTCTGCAAACTATGTTGCCCAGGCTTTCTCACCAGCTGGCTTTCTATTAGGTTTTGCTGATTGGAGACCGTGGTGCCAGATCAGAAGGTAGGAGGAAGAGAAGTTCCTGGGTTTGACTCCAACTGCAGCAGCAGTTACTGGTGGTTGTCAAGCGGCACCTGGTTTTTGTTTTTGTTTTGTTTTGTTTTGAGATGGAGTCTTGCTCTGTCACCAGGCTGGAGTGCAGTGGCGCAATCTTAGCTCACTGCAACCTCCGCCTCCCGGGTTCAAGTGATTCTCCTGCCTCAGTCTCCCAAGTAGCTGGGACTACAGGCACACGCCACCAGGCCCAGCTAATTTTTGTATTTTTAGTAGAAACGGGGTTTCACCATGTTGGCCAGGATGATCTCAATCTCTTGACCTCGTGATCCACCTACCTCGGCCTCCCAAAGTGCTGGGATTACAGGGGTGAGCCACCGCGCCCAGACTGTTGTTTTTTCAGTCAGAGTCTCACTCTCTCGCCTGGGCTGGAGTGCAGTAGCGTGATCTCCGCTCACTGCAGCCTTGACCTCCTGGGGTTCAGGTGATTCTGCCATCTCAGCCTCCCAAGTAGCTGGGACCATGGGTGGTACCACTGTACCCAGCTAATTTTCTGTTTACTTTTTGTAGAGATGAGGTCTCACTATGTTGCCCAGGCTGGCCTCAAACTCCTGAACTCAAGCAATTCACCCACCTTGGCCTCCCAAAGTGCTGTGATTACAGGCGTTAGCCACCGTGCCTGGCCCAAGTGGCATCTGGGCAGTGGTGGTGACTCTGGCAGCACTAGCAGTGGCAAGGGCATAAGTTTTCAGAGGACTTGTACACAGCATTAGATACTTCTGAACCGTGTACAAGTCTTCTGAAAACTTAATGACTTTAATCTTTTTGAGAGACAGGGTCTCACTCTGGTGCCCAGGCTGGTGTGGGCTTGTAGGTTCCAGCCCGGGGATGTTAGCAGCTTCCTGATGCACAGCTTCTCTGCACATCATCCCTTCTTCCTCCTCCAGTGTACCCCTTCTTTTTTGTTTGCCAGCCCTCCCAACATCTTTGTAACAAATTCCCTATATTAAATTCCTTCTATTTATTTATTTTATTTTATTACTATTTTTTGAGACAGAATCTCGCTGTGTCACTTAGGCTGGAATGCAGTGGCACAATCTTGGCTCACTGCAACCTCCACCTCCCAGGTTCAAGCAATTCTCCTGCCTCAGCCTCTCGAGTAGCTGGGATTACAGGCGTGTGACACCACAGCGGGGTAATTTTTGTGTTTTTAGTAGACATGGGGTTTCATCATGTTGGCCAGGCTGGTCTCAAACTCCTGACCTCGTGATCCACCCACCTCAGCCTCCCAAAGCGCTGGGATTATAGACGTGAGCCACTATGGCCAGCCCCTTCTATTTATTATACTTAGGGTTGTTTCCATTTTTCTTGACTAGATTGTGCAGTGGCATAATCACAGCTCACTGCAGCCTCAACCTTCTAGGCTCAAGCAATCCTCCCACCTCAACCTCCTGAGTAGCTGGGGCTACAGGTGTGTGCTACCACACTTTAAAGATTCTGTAGAGATGTGGAGGTCTCACTATGTTGCCTAAGCTGGTCTCGAACTCCTGGGCTCAAGCAATTCTCCCACCTTAGCCTCCCAAAGTGCTGGGATGACACATGGGAGCCACCACGCCTGGACAACTCAATGTCTTTAAATGACAACGATCATTTTCTTATTCTCCCTCAGACTTCCAAAAGCTGACTGGGCTTGGCCAGGCAGGTCCTGTTGGGCTCTCTTGTTCTGTCACAATCAGAGTGGCTGGGGCTGGAGTTATTTTAAAGCCTTGCTCATTCACTTGTCTGGCAAGTGATGCTGGACATCAGCCAGAACACCTACATGTGGCCTCTCCCAGTGGCCTGGGCACCCTGACAACATGGCGGCTGGGTTCCAAGCCAAGTGTCCTGAGAGAGCTGGCTGGGAGTTGTGTCACCTTTTAGGACCTAGCCTTGGAAGTGACGGAGATCTCATCTGTTATATTCTATCTGTGAGAAGCAAGTCACTAAGGCCTGCCCATATTCAAGGAGGGAAAATGAATGCTACTGCTAGAAGGAGGGCCAAAGAATTTGTGAACATATTTTGAAACCACTATAGGGAACATCTCCAGCAACACAGCAGCAGGTGTGGGCTTGTAACTTCCAGTACAGGGCTGCTAACAGCATCCTGATGTGCAGCTTCTCCGCACATCATCCCTTCTTCCTCCTCCAGGGTACCCCTTCTTTTTTGTTTCCCAGGCCTCCCAACATCTTTGCAACAAATTCCCTACATTAAATTCCTTCTATTTGATATACTTAGAATTGTTTCCATTTTCTTGGCTAGACTGACTAATATATGAGGGACTATCCCATGCCATCTAAATTCACCATCTGAACTGGATAGCAGAGATACTATCATGACGTGCCAAGAACCACATTAGGTGATCTACATGTTATGTCATTTAATTCTAACATCAAACCTGACACATGGGTATAAGAATACCTACATCATGGACATGGAAACTGAGTTTCAGAAGGGTTAAGCAACTTGACCAAGGACACAGCTGGAAAGAGTTGAGAACCAACTCTAGGTGTGACACCAAAATACATTTCTTTCTTGAGCCTTCTGGAATGAGAAGAGCTACTCACTCCCGAAGAGTTCCACTTTCCTCAGAGAAAGTCTTACCTCTCCTCCTTATATGCCTTTTTGACGAATCACCTTAGATTGAGGAAAAGGAAGAATACATCTACAGGCAGTGGAACACAAGACACAAGTATTCATCATTTGTGAAAGCTGCAGGCTGTGTTAGAAAAGGCACTACACCAGAGTCGAGGCCAGGGTTCAAGCCCCAGCAATGTTACTCACATATGTTCCCAAAGTATCTACTTTGGGAATATAAAAAGCTCTATCAGACACAGAGGACAGAAGTTAAAATAAAATAAAGCCAGATTATAGTGGGTCTTGAATAGGCTGACAAAAAATTCTTATTGCATAATCAGTGCAGAATCCATTTTGTCGCCCAGGCTGGAATACAGCGGCACAATCACAGATCACCGCAGCCTTGACCTCCTGGGCTCAAGTGATCCTCCCTCCCAA
Organism: Colobus angolensis palliatus; assembly: GCF_000951035.1. Classification (NCBI taxonomy): domain Eukaryota; kingdom Metazoa; phylum Chordata; class Mammalia; order Primates; family Cercopithecidae; genus Colobus; species Colobus angolensis. The sequence continues at coordinate 2,814,845 of NW_012116710.1, forward strand.
GTGGCTGGGACCACAGGCATGTGCCACCACATCTAGCTAATTTTTGAGAAACTTTTTGTAGTGATACGCTCTCGCTGTGTTGCCCAGGCTGCTCTTGAATTCCTGGGCTCAAGCAACTCTCCAGCCTCAGCCTTCCGAAGTGCTGGGATTCCAAGCATAAGCCACCTTGCCCAGTCTATTTTGGGTTCTTGAGGAAAAAACTTATATAAATAAACAAAAAGGCCTATAGAAGAAAATAATAGGCCAAGCGCAGTGGCTCACACCTGTAATCCCAGCACTTTGGGAGGCCAAGGCGGGTGGATCACCTGAGGTGAGGACTTCAAGACCAGCCTGGTCAACATGATGAAACCCTGTCTCTACTAAAAAGAGAAAAAATTAGCTGGGCATGGTGGTGGGCACCTGTAATCCCAGCTACTCAGGAGGCTGAAGCAGGAGAATCACTTGAACCCAGGAGGCGGAGGTTGCAGTAAGCCCAGATCACACCACTGCATTTCAGCCTGGGCAACAAGAGCAAAACTCCATCTTAAAAAAAAAAAGAGAAAAGAAAAAGAAAACAATAACAAAACCAATAATACAAAGGAACCACAGCAGCAACAACCATTTGCTCAATGCTAGGCACAGGCACTACCCTACGCGTTCTACAGGTTCTTGAGTGCACAGACCAGCACAACTTGAAGAGGTCTGTAATGTTATTTCCATCTCACAGACGGTGAAACTATTCAGAGGCTCAATAACTTGCCCAAAATCACATAGCTGGTCAGTAGTGGGGATGAGATGTAACTCAGTTTGGCTGAATCTGAAGTCTGCACTCTCCACTATGCCATGGGTTGGAATGAGCTGAATCCAATAGTAAACAAAAAATAAGTAGACAGGGGATTGTTCAAATGTACAAGAGACCCTACAGGACTGCACCAGAATACTTGGCAATGGAAATACAGAGTGTGAGGTGGGACAAAGACAATGTGAAGGAAAAAAAGACAAGCTGAGGTTCAACCAAATAGATTCATATGGCTTGTAAGGTGGATGAGGTGGGAAGAGGTGGTTGCTTCCCAACAGCCCTTCCTCCTCCATTGTCCATTTAAGTATCTACTTCTTCTCTGAAGCCTGTGAGCCCAAGGAGAGGGAAGTTACCTCTTGGGCTGAGGCTGGTGGCTCAGGCCTGGGCCTATCAGCTTAGTTCCATCCTTTGTCCATTTACGGGCTCAGGGATGGGCATGTCACCCAATCAGTGTCCATGAAACCAAACAGAGGCTTGCTAGGGGCTGTTGGGAAGGTTTCCTGCTTTTCTAAGAGGCCATCTGAAAGGAGTCTTCTCTGTGGCTCCAGTTGTGATCTGGAAGCACACAGCCCTTGAAGCTGCTCTCATGACAGAACAAAACCAGCCTCAGCATGATGCTAACACTGCAGAGGGCAGAGGACAGAGAGATGGAGAGAAACTGGGGTGCATGATTCTGTCCTTTGTTGTTCAAGGCACTCTGTGGTGGGTTTCCTGTTGCCCAAATACGCCCTGTTACAATAAGGTAGGCTCTGCAAGATGTCTGTCCTAAGCTCCTTACCCAAGTCACTCCCATACACTTTAGTGGAGAACAAAGAAAAACACAAAAAGCCTAGATCCAGGGAAATGTTGATGTGACACTTGCAAGTGTCACATTTTTTTTCCTTGTTGGAAAAAAAACAAGTGAACAGGATGGAGACTAGAGACATAACAAGCCAGGCAGAGAAAGCCACGCTTCCCCACCCTGTAAGTTTCCTGGGCTGCGTGTTCACAGCACACATGCAATTTGTCATATCTGACTCTCATGTACCTACAGAATGCAGGCCACAGGCAAAGCTATTCTGCAGGACCCACGTGGCTTTGAACAGGGAGAGGGTTCTTTTCTTCTGATGCTAAGCCTTCTAACATATTTGGGTCCCAACTGGGTAAATGTCTGATGCATACATTTAAAAAACCAAGTATTATACGAACCAGTGTATTTCGAATTCAAGCAATGGGTCAAAGTAACAAACTACACTGTTCTGTCAAAAAGGATCACTTTATTCATCTATACATAACATATATAAAAGTAAGTAAAATCAGGATGTTTTCCTCAGCCACCCTTTCCACATTTTGTGCAGTTTTAGTGAACTATAAATCACTGACTTCTTCATGCCTAAAAGAGAAAAGACGAGAAAGTAAGAAAATGGAGGCTGGTTGAGAAGACGCTCAGTTTCAGTGACATCCTGAACAGAGACGTGTCTTTGGAGGAGGGCAGTGAGGGCTGGCCAGTGGCTCTAGGAGACCAGGGAGCTGAAGGTGATGAAAGGTACTGTCATCAGTGTAGGGGAAATGACTCTGATTTTGGCATTTTCCGATTTAGGGATATGGATGCCAACGGTTCCTAAGTTATTGGTATAAGTGATCCTTTTGAGTTATGAACATATTGGAAACCTCTGAACTTAACTCTTTCAAAAAGGCAGGACAAGGATAAGACTCTGTATGCCACTGGGTCCTCGTTCTCTCTCTCTCCGGCCTAAATTCCAATCCCCAGCTCACTGTCTCTATGTCACTGTGAAAGCCACCTGTCTGCCTATGACAAATGCTGTTCCCATCACTTTCTGCCTCGTTGACTTGGAACCCCTGTTTAGATTTCTTGTCTAGGAAGTGCTTCCCTGGACCCACAGGGTGGCCCCACAGCATCTGTGCTCACTTGACACACTGTGCAATACTACGTGTGGGCTGATTCACCCACGCCTCTGCCTGGACTGGGAGCTTCCTGAGGACAGGGACCTTGTCCTATTCACCTAGGTGGCCCTGTCACCTAGTACAGGACCCAGAACACAGCAGGTACTCTGTAAAAGCTTTTGAAATGACGGGACAAATGTGCCTCATTTGGACAGCTGGCCCCCTAGCACCCCCATCTATTTAGTCACGAGTATGTGATGAAACTGGAGAAAGGCTCTCCGGCGGCTTAGGAGAAAGAAGTAAAATGGGATAAAATAAATGGGTGTCATTTGTCAGATCTAAGAGTATCCTATTTGTGGAAGCTATTATGGACTCGACTTCCTTTGTGTTGAGGGTGAGATCATTCAGTTTGTGTTTCAGGGTGTGGCCCAAAGATATGAACAGTCTTTTTCACTGTGAGACACAAAAAACTGTGATCCGTGCTATGTGTGTGAAGTGCACACCCCTGGCAGTGCACTTCGGTGAGCGTGCTGACAAGGTAACAGGTTTCACTCTGGACATGCCTAGCACTGGGGTTTGAGTGATGACTTGAAAATATCTGGCCCTATTACCTGTAAACCGCCTAGTCCACTTCGAGCCTTGGAAAAGACGACTGCAGACAGTGGCAGGGGAGCAGTAAAATCATTAATGAATACTTCTAGATACTCTGGCTTCGTCTGTCTACCAGTTGACTACTTGCAAACCAACATAACCCAGCCAACAAACTCAGAGTTCCTTTCCCTGCCTCCACTCCTTTAAATTTTCTCCCTGGAGCAACCACTCTGGTAAACCCCACCCACTTGAGCATTGAGACTAGAAGCTTATTACACAAGGTGCTTTTTAAAATTCCAGCCAGAACCAACCAAAAGACCAAGCCGAATACAGGTAGTTGTACATGGAAAGGTTCATACAGCAACCCCAGGGCACTGAGTCACAGCTAGAGGAGGATGCATGGGCCATGATAATTCCCAGCTCAGCTTCAAAAAGCAGTTCCTTGGAGCTTCAACATTTAAGGTAAATACATAAAGTAGAAGAGTGTCACCATGTAGTCATTTTTTTTTGCCGCTAGTGGACGGAAATCTCCCTTGAATAAAACATTCTCCCTTTCATGGTTCTGCCAGTGAGACATTTTCAGAAAGACTGCAGCAGGGAAATCTGTTAGAGCAGTAGAATCGGAGTCAAGAGACCTGGACTCTAGTCCCAAGTGGGCCACAAACTAACGGTGGCCATTCCCTGGGCCTCAGTTTCCTTATCTGTAAAATGACGGTTGGAATAGATGAGGGGTTCTCTAACAAGGGGCCCATAGATTAGTCTGAGTGTCTGTGAACTCCCTAACGCTGCAGGAAAATTTGCTGCAGGAAAATTTGCATATGTGTGTGCATATGTGCACTTCTGTGCAGGGCATCCAGAGTTCTAGTCAGATTTTCACAGGAATCCTGGACTTGCAAAAGGCTAAGAACCAACAGATCAGAATGAAGAGTCTTTTCTGCCTTAATATGACAATTTCAACAAAGGTGGAGAACTTAAATTTCATGATTTTGGAATAGGCAAAACTTTTCTAAACAGGACACAAGAAACTGCTAAATATATAGAAGACAAAATGGATAAATTGGACTACATGAAATTATGAATTTCTTTTCACCAAAAGACAACATTAAGAGAATAAAATGACATGGCTTATGGCTGCAATCCCAACGCTTAGGGAGGCCGAGGCGGGCAGACCACAAAGGTCAGGAGATCAAAGACCATCCTGGCCAACATTGTGAAACCCCGTTTCTACTAAAATACAAAAAATTAGCTGGGCGTGGTGGCACGTGCCTGTAGTCCCAGCTACTTGGGAGGTTGGGGCAGGGGAATTGCTTGAGCCCAGCAAGTGGAGGTTGCAGTGAGCCGAGATCATGCCACTGCACTCCAGCCTGGTGACAGAGCAAGGCTCCATCTCAAAAAAAAAAAAGACAGTGAAATGACAAGCCACAGAGAAGGGGATTTTGGCAACACATGTATCCAACAATGGAGTTGTGCCCCGACTACAGAGAGAATCAGTAAGCAAAACAGACAACTCAGTAGGAAAATGAGCAAAAGACTAGAATAGATGCTTCACAAAAGAGCATATCCAAATAAACAAAATGAAAAATGCTCAACTTCCTCAGTCATGAGGAAAATGTGAATTAAAAGCCCAACAGGTACCACTAGTCACTCACTAGAGCGCCTAAAATGAAAAAGACCTATACAAGTATTCAGGGAGGCGCTGCAACAGAAACTCTGCTAGTGCCAGCATAAATGTGGACAATTGTTTAGCAGTTTCTACTAAGGCTGAACAGTCACATGCTTTATCATCCAGGAATTCTACCCCTTGGTACATACCTGACAGGAACCCATACATACACCCACCAAAAAACAGGTACAAAAATATCCACAGCAGCACTACTTGTAATAGTCCCAAGCGGGAAGAACCTAAGTATCTATCAATAGTAGAATGGATAAATTGTGGAATATTCACACAGCAGAATAGTGCACTGAGCAGAAATGAACCACTGCTACTCCCAACACGGTGAATCTCACTATGTTATAAATGAACAGGGAAAGACACAAGAGGACATGCTTATACATGGTTCAAAAATGGGTAAAACAGAACCGTGGCACTGGGAGCCAGGCTGGTGCTTCCTCTCGGAGAAGCAATGTCTGTGGCGGGCGTGAGGGGCACTGGGGACTAGCATGGCTGTATTTCTTCGCCTGGGCACTAGGTCTGTGGGGTGTTCCCTTTGTGAAAATTCATCAGATTTATGATTTTTGCCCTTTTCTGTATATATGGACATATTTCCGACTACCGGAAAATTTAGAATCTTTCATTTATTCAGTCACACATTGAACAAATATTTATTGAGCACCTATATAAACAAGACACTGAACTAGTTGCTAGGGATACTGGTATGGACAACAGCTACAGTCTCCGCCCTCGCAGAGTACACAATCCATAGACTTCTACTTGGTCTACCTTAAGCTTACTTTCTTCAATTTTTTTTTTTTTTTTTAAGAGACAGGGTCTCACTCTGTCGCCTAGGTTGGAGTGCAGGGGCATAATCAAAGCTCACTGGAGCCTCGACCTTCTGGGCTCGAGAGATCCTCTCTCCTCATTTTCCTGAGCAGCTGGGGCTACAGGTACGTGCCACCATGCCTAGCTCATTTTATTTTATTTTTGTAGAGATGGGGGTCTTGCTTTGTTGCCCAGGCTGGTCTTGAACCCTTGACCTCAACCCATCCTCCCACCTTAGCCTCCCAAAGTGCTAGGATTACAGGTGTGAGCCACTGTGCCCAGATTACATTAAGCTTACTCTTTCTACAGGAAAGGATGATGATTTAGGAATTCTGCTCACTCCTTCCCCAACCGATAAAGGTGCAACATCTCTTTAGATGCATCCCCTGTAGAGAGATCCTTATTTACCTAAAACTAGTCATTATGAATTCTGGTTAGTATCTAAAGTCAGGATTTTAGTTTTAGAAGCATGCAGAAAACTATGTCACTATATGGCTCCTAAGGTTTCTCTTCTGATTTCCAGCTTGTTTCACATGACCTACAGCAAAGTTAATACACATGTAAGACTATTCCCTGTGTGATCTTAAAACAGATGGGTCTACTGACAGACAAACTCTCAAGGAAACAATGTGAGGTAGAAATATGGCTAGGCTGTGAAAGATCTCTACCACTCTATAATTTTACGTTTCAGACCTTTGATAAAATTAGTGTCCCCAAAACATCCTTCCAATTCATTTCCAACCATAAGCAGATATACCTATAAAGAAATCTTTTCTGAGACAAAAGTACAACTTATTTTAAGAACTTGCAGGCTGAAGTGACAAGCAAATCAGCATCAGAGCACGAGTGTTCTTCTAATTTAAATATATACGCACCAACAAACGGAAGAAATGCTTCAGTTATAAGAAATCAGAAGCAGAGGATGATGACTAATCCGTTCTACTGTGTTCCCGGAAAAGGCTGGTAAGGATCAACTGAGGCATGCCTTTTAGGAGCAAGACTGAACCTGTCTTGTTAATTTAGTTTAGCTGAATCTTTTGAAGCTAGAGAGGTAAACAGGTATTTGTCCCCAGAGTTAATTCTGATTGACCACAAAGTCAGGTGGGAAAAAATAAGATTTAAAAATTAAACTCATCATCCTCACCCAACCTCCCTCTCTGCTCAGGGAATGAATGGCTCTACTGCTTCACAGGCCCAAAACCTGGGAGTTAGTTCTGACTCCTCCTTCATGTCCCATAACCCTTTAGTCACCAAGACCCAGCCGTGTTCCCTTCTAAACACGGCAATCTTTCCTGTCTGAACTGCAATGACCTGCGTTCAGGCTGCTGTAACTCCTCAGCTGACTGGCTGCAGCCATATCTACTCAGTCTCCCTAGCAATAGTTTTACTGTCCTTCCATTTGATCTCCATACTCTAACTACACCAGTCTTTCTGCAGTCCCATGGTGACTTCCCTCTGCCCTCAAAAGAAACCCTGAACTCCCTAAAGACATGGCTTTTAAAGTCTTTGTTTGGCCCCTGCTTCTCTCTCCATCTGATCACTAAACTCCCCCATTTCTCACCTACCTGTTCCCATGCCAGAGTACTCAGACAGTTCTACTTCTCTCCACTCGAGTTAGATGCCTTATAAAAGGCAGCTGCTAGAATATGCAGTTGCTTAGCTGGTCTGTTGTTGCCAGTCTGAGATGTGAGGTCATCTGTTGCTACCATGAAAGGAGGAGCAGGCAAGTTTCAGGAGGCTAAATAGTCTTTTAGTACTCCTAAGCCAGCTGGCTTCAGTTGGTGATCTGATGAGAATGATGTTATTCTACTAGCAGCACAGTCTAAGGGAAATTACAATGATTTGCTAAATAATCAACTCCTAGGCTAAAGGAAAAGAAAAACAGTGTTTGGTTTTGGAAGCAATTCTCTACTCATATTTGAACAGGAGTATATGTGATGGTCAGGGAATTTCAAGGGAACTAATAAGGACAGAGCATCAGTCAGACGGCACTGAGGACATACTGCCATTGTTATCCAGCACCGTTTACTAGGCAGGGCAGTCCTCCAAGCTGGTTATAGATGCCTGGCTTGCATGTTTCGTAGGAGTAAAGCGAAATTTAGATATACTTTCATCTAAATTTATAAAGCACCTCTGGATAACACCCTGGATGCTCTCACGTAAGCCTCGGAACACCTTATGAGTTGGGTATTAGTATTCCCACCACCTCACAGAAGAGAGAATACCATACCATAGTCATAGAGTGAAGAAACAAATAATCAGAACCCCAAAATCCTATCCTCTGACTCCAAGCTTAGCTCCTTCACTAAGTGGATTCCTGGAATTTAACTGAATTTGACCTTTGGATCGGTTGGCTAAGGGGAAGACCAAATCTTCCTTTTTATCCCATTTATGAGTAGGAGGTTGCACAGGGGAGGAGGGATAATGGCTATAAAAGAATAAAAACTAAACCAAATATGCTAGGGTTTTCTCATCCTACAGATGACATATGAGCTGGCTGAAAAACTGAACAGAGGCAGAATTTGAGAAATTTTGGGGAGAAGGACCTAGCAAAAGTAAGGCAGAACAACAACAGCTATGATGACAACAAAAGGACTCGTAAAGAGCAAGATGGATCTCAGCCCAAAAGCTCCTTTGGCTAATAAACAACTTCAGTAAAGTCTCAGGATAAAAAAATCAATGTGCAAAAATCACTAGCATTCCGATACACCAACAACAGTCAAGCAAAGAGCCAATTAAGAACTCAACCCCATTCACAACTGCCACAAAAAGGAATATAGCTAACCAGGGAGGTGAAAGAGCTCTTCAAGGAGAACTACAAAACACTGCTCAAAGAAATCAGAGATGACGCCAACAAATGGAAAACTATTCCATGCTCATAGAATCAGTACTGTTAAAATGGTCATACTGCCTAAAGCAATTTACAGATTCAATGCTATTCCTATTAAACTACCAATGACAGTCTTCACAGAAATAGAAAAAAACTATTTAAAAATTCATATGGAACCAAAAAAGCCCAAATAGCCAAGGCAATCCTAAGCAAAAAGAACAAAGCTGGAGGCCTTGTGCTACCCGACTTCAAACTATAACTACAGGGCTACAGTTACCAAAACAGCATGGTACTGGTAGAAAAACAGACACACAGACCAACAGAACAGAACAGAAACCCAGAAATAAGGTTGCACAACTACAATCACCTGATCTTTGACAAAGCAGGCAAAAACAAGCAATGGGGAAAGAACTCCCTATTCAATAAATGTTGCTGGGGTAACTGGTTAGCCATATGCCGAAGATTGACACTGGACCCCTTCCTTGTACCATATACAAAAATTAAGTCAAGATGGATTAAAGACTTAAATGGAAAGCTATAAAAACCCTGGAAGACAACTTAGGCAATATCATTCTGGACAGAAGAACGGGAAGATTTCATGACAAAGATGCCAAAAGCAATTACAACAAAAGCAAAAATTTAAAATGGGATCTAATTAAACTAAAGAGCTTCTGCACAGCAAAAGAACAAGACAGCGAAGAAGAGACTGAACAGACAACCTACAAAATGGGAGAAAATTCTGCAAACTATGCGTCTGACAAAGGCCTTATATCCAGCATCTATAAGGAACCTAAACAAATTTATAAGAAAAAAAAACGACCCCATTAAAAAGTGGGCAAAGGACATGAACAGACACTTTTCAAAGAAAGACATACATGCAGCCAACAATCACAGGAAAAAAAGCTCAACATGACTGATAATTAGAGGAATGCAAATCGAAATCACAATGAGATTCCATCTCACAGCAGTCAGAATGACTGTTATTAAGTCAAGAAACAACAGATGCTGGTGAGGTTGTGGAGAAAAAGGAATGTTTATACACTGCTGGCAGGGGTGTAAATTAGTTCAACCATTGTGAAAGACAATGTGCCAATTCCTCAAAAACCTAAAAAGAGAACTGCCATTTGATCCAGCAATCCCATTACTGGAGTACACACCCAAAGGAGTATAAATCATTCTATCACAAAGACACATGCATGTGTAGACTCACTGCAGCACTATTCACAATAGCAAAGACATGGAATCAACCTAAATGCCCATCAATGGTAGACTGCATAAAGAAAATGTGGTACATATACACCATGGAATATTATGCAGCCATAATAAAAAAGAGATCGTGTCCTTTGCAGGGATATAGATGGAGGTGGAGGCCATTATCCTCAGCAAACTAATGCAGCAACAGAAAACCAAGTATTCTTACTTACAAGTGGGAGTTAAATGATGAGAACACATAGACACATAGAAAGGAACAGACAGACAGGCACTGGGACCTACTGATGGGTGGAGGATGGGAGGAGTGAGAGGATCAGAAAAAATAACTAATGGGTACTAACTATGCTTAATACGTGGGTGACAAAATAATCTGTATAACAAACCTCTATGGCACAAGTTTGCCTTCATACAAATTTGCACATGTACCCCTAAACTTAAAATAAAAGTAAAACAAAACAAAACAAAAAAGAACAAGGTGGAGAAGGATAGAGGTTCTGAAGCTCACTGTGAAGATGAGGAAAGAGAAACAGGCAAACCAGCTACTCAGTGCCTGTCACAGTTAGTTCACTCTAGCTGGAGACCTGGGCCAGGGGCTAACACCATTTGAATATGACATTGTAAAGAGGCTTGTTTTAAACAGAGGTCAGGAAACTTTTAGGTAAATGATACCAAAAGAAGAAAAACCAGACATAATGCTAGATGCTTTAATATATCTTAAAATATAATCTCCTGGCCAGGTGCAGTGGCTCAAGCCTGTAATTCCAGCACTTTGGGAGGCTGAGGTAGGAGGATTACTTGAGCCCAGGAATTTGAGACAAGCCTGGGCAACATAGTGGGACTCAGTCTCTACAAAAAACAAAAACAAAACAAAAAAACATAGCCAGGTGTGGTATTGCATCCTTTAGACCCAGCTACTTGGGAGGCTAAAGTGGGAGGATCACACCACTGCAGTCTAGCCTAGGCTAGAAACTGTCTCCAAAAAAACAAAACCAAACATAAAATATACCACTGCACTCTGGCCTGAGCTAGAACCTGTCACCAAAAAAAAACAAAACCCAAAACAAACAAAAAAACAAACATAATCTTCACAACCTAGTGAGGCAGGCATAATTATTCCTATGAAGTTAAAACTCAGAAAAATTAGGTAACTTGCCCAAGTCACACTGGTTAGGTTGTAATTTGAGCTCTAGTCTCTGGGGCTCACAAACCTCTGCCCTCAGCACTATGCTAGGAAACCTTTGTCACAGCTCTTGGCCATAATAAACAGAGAAGCCAGAGCATAAGGCCATTTAACCCACAGAATCTGAAGGGGTGCTCATCACTTTCCATGCTTTATGTTACCTCAGGGTGAGGTTACACACATTCTGCCATTCTAGACTTCCACAATGCAATGCGGCATCATTAGAAGTGAAGAAAAAGCTGAATGGGAAGAGAGGTTAAAATGTTTAGAAAATCTATTTAAGGAAATAATCAATGAAAGCTTCTCAAGTCTAGCACCGTGTGTCAGATATCCAGATACAAGAGACCCAATGACCCCCAGGTGAATACACTGCAAAAATGACTTCAACACAGCATATCATACTCAGAAAGTCTAAAATGAAAGTAAAAGAAAGAATTTTAAAATTAGCAAGAGAAAAGCATCTAGTTACCCATAAATGAAACCTCATCAGACTAACAGTGGACTTTTCAGCAGAAACCTTAAAAGGCCAGAAGAGAATGGGATAGCATTTTCAAAGTGCTGAAGGAAAAAAACCCTGTCAGCTAAGAATTTTATATCCTGCTAGAATAAGCTTCATAAATGAAAGAGACTAGTCTTTCCTAGACAAATACTAAGGGAATCTGTCACCATTAGACCTGCCCTATAGGAAATGCTCAAAGGAGTCTCAAACCTGGAAACAAAACGTTGATATTCACCATCACAAAAATGCGCAGAAATATAAAACTCACAGTTCTTATAAAACAATCTCACAAAAGAGGAAAAGAAAGAAATCAAATGACAGAATTTCATCAAAACACAAGGACAAAAAGAGAAAAAGAAAGAAAACAAAGAATTTATAAAATAACTTGAAAACAACCATATGATGGAAACAAAGTCTCACATATCAATATTAACCTTAAATGTAAATGGATTAAATACGTCACTTAAAAGATACAGATTGGCAGAACGGATTAAAAAACATAATCTACCTATATGCTACCTACAAGAAACTCACCTTACCTGTGAAGACGCAAGTAGACTGAAAGAGACAGAAAAAGATACTCCATCCAAAAGAAAACCAAAAGGAGAACTATATATATATCAAATAAAATGGACTCTAAATCAAAAACAGTTAAAAAAAAAAAAAAAGACTAAGAATGTCATTATATAACGATAAAGGGATCAGTTCACCAAGGGGTATATATAGGAAATCCTAAATATATATGCACCCAACATATGAGCACCCAAATTCACAAAACAAATATTACTAGCTCTAAAGAAAGAGACAGATAGCAATACAATAACAGTGGGGGACTTCAACATTCCATTCATAGCACTATACAGACCATAGAGACAAAAAATTAACAAAGAAACACTGGACTTTAGACCAAAGAGACTTAACAGACATTTATAGAACATTCTTCCCAACATCTATAGAAGATACATTCATTTCATCAGCACATAAAACATTCTTCAAGCATGGGCTATATAGGGAGACTCTGTCTCTACAAAAAATAACAATAAAAATGAATGTAGCCAGGTGTGGTGGTATGTGCCTGTGGTCCCAGCTACTCAGGAGGCTGAGGTGGGAGGACTGCTTAATAATAGGAGGTCAATGCTACAGTAAGCCATGATAACACCACTGCACTGCACCCTGGGCAACAGAGCAAGACCCTGTCTCAACAAAGAAAAAAAAAAAAAAAGAAGAAGAAGAAACATTCTTCAAGATAGATCACATGTTAGGCTACAAAACAAGTCTTAACAAATTTTTAAAAATCAAAATCAAGTATCTTCTCAGACAATAGTAGAATAAAGCTAGAAATCAACATAAGAGGAACTTGAGAAACGATACAAATACATGGAAATTAAACAGCATGCCCCTAAATAATCACTTAATCACTGGGTCAATGAAGATTTTTTCCCCTGAGACAGGGTCTTATTGTGTCACCCAAGCTGGAGTGCAGTGGCGCAATCATGACTCACTGTAGCCTTAAACTCCTTTGGCTCAAGTGATCCTCCTGCCCTAGCCTCCTGAGTAGCTGGGACTACAGGCACATACGACCTGTACAGCTAATTTTTTGTAGAAATGGGGTTTTTCCATGTTGCCCAGGCTGGTTTCAAACTCCTAGGCTCAAGCAATCCACCCATCTCAGACTCCCAAAGTGCTGGGATTACAGGCATAAGCCACCATGCCCGACCTTAAAATTTTTTTGAGACAAATAAAAATGAAAACACAACATACCAAAGCCTGTGGGATGCAGAAAAAGCAGTGCTAAGAGGCACTACCAATGCTTATAGCATTACATGTCTACATGAAAAAGCAGGAAGATCACAAAGTAACAACCTAATGCCGTACCTCCAGGAAAAAGAAAAAAAAGAACTAAACCCAAAGTTAGCAGAAGAAAAGAAATACCAAAGATCAGAGCAAAACTAAATAAAATAGAGACCAAAAAACAATACAAAGGATCAACAAAATGAAAAGCTGGGACCAGGTGCAGTGGCTCATGCCTGTAATCCCTGCACTTTGGAAGGGTGAGGCAGGCGGATCGCAATTCTAGGAGTTCAAGACCAGCCAGGGCAATGTGGCAAAATCCCATCACGACAAAAAATACAAAAGTTAGCCAGGCGTGGTAGTGTGCACTGTAGTCCCAGCTACTCAGGAGGCTGAGGTGGAAGGATCACTTAAGCCTGGGAGGCAAATATTATAGTAAGCCATGATTGTGCCACTGCACTCTAGCCTGGGTGACAGAGCCAAACCCTGACTCAAAAAAAAAAAAAAAAAGAAAAAAAAGTTGGTTCTTTGAAAGTTACACGAAATTGATAAGCCACTAGCTAAGACTAAGAAGACAAGAGAGACAAAAATAAACAAGATATAAGACAAGAAGAGATACAAATAAACACAATCAGAAATGAAAAAGGAGACATTACAATCGATGCTACAGACATACAAAAGCTCATCAGAGAATATTATAAACACCTAGATGCCCACAAACTAGAAAACCTAAAGGAAATTGATAAAATTCATGGAAACATAATCTCCAAGACTGAACCAGGAAGAAACAAGAGTATCTGAAAAGACCAGTAATGTAGTAGCGAGATTGAATCACTAATAAAAATCTCCCAACAAGAAGCAGCCCAGGACCAGATGGATTCATAGCTGAACTCTACCAAACACAGAAAGAATGAATACCAATCCTCCTGAAACTATTCTAAAAAGATCAAGGAGGGAATTCTCCCTAACTCATTCTATGAGGCCGGTATCACCGTGGTACCAAAACCAGACAAGGACACAACACCACCAAAATAGAAAACTATAGACCAATATCTCTGATGAACACAGACACAAAAATCCTCAACAAAATACTAACAAATTAAATCCAACAGCACATCAAAAAGAGAACATATTATGATCAGGTGGGATTCACCCCAGGGAAGCAAGGTTGGTTCAATATATGCAAATCAATAAATGTGATACATCACATAAACAGAATTAAGGGCAAAAACCATATGATCATCTAAACAGACGCAGAAAAAGCATTCAATAGGCTGGGCACAGTGACTCATGCCTGTAATCCCAGCACTTTGGGAGGCCAAGGTGGGCAGATCACTTGAGATCAGGAGTTCAAGACCAGCTTGGCCAACATGGTGAAACTCCGATTTTACTAAAAATACAAAAATTAGCCAGGTGTGGTGATGTGTGCCTATAGTCCCAGCTACTTGGGAGGCTGAGGCAG
>NW_012116710.1:2829663-2858955 GCF_000951035.1 Colobus angolensis palliatus
AAAAAAAAAAAAAAAAAAGCATTCAATAAAGTTCAGCATCCTTTCCTGATAAAAAATCCTCAACAAATAGGGCACAGAAGGAACATACCTCAACATAATAAAGGTCCTATATGACAAAACCACACCTAACATCATACTTGATAGGGAAAAGTTGAAAGCACTCCCTCTAAGAACTAGAACAAGACAAACATGCTCACTTTTACCATTGTTACACAACGTAATAATGGAAGTTCTCACAAGAACAACTGGGCAAGTGAAAAAGTAAAAAGTATCCATATGGAGGCCAGACACGGTGGCTCACGTTTGTAATCCCAGCACTTTGGGAGGCTGAGGCGGACGGATCATAAGGTCAGGAGTTCAAGACCAGCCTGGCCAACATAGTATAACTCTGTCTCTACTAAAAATATAAAAATTAGCCGGGCATGGTTGCACACACCTGTAGTCCTAGCTAGTCGAGAAGCTGAGGGAGGAAAATTGCTTGAACCCGGGAGGCAGAGGTTGTGGTGAGCCGAGATCGTGACACACCTGCACTCCAGCCTAGGCAACAGAGTGAGACTCCGTCTCCAAAAAAAAAAAAAAAAGTATACATATGGGAAAAGAGGAAGTCAAATTATTCCTATCACTGATGATATTATCTTACATCTAGTAAACCATAAAGACTCCACCAGAAAACTTTTAGATTTGATAAATGAAATCAGTAGAGTTTCAGAATGTAAAATTAACATACAAAAATCTATAGCATTTCTATACATCAATAACAATCTAGCTGAAGACCAAATCTAGAAGGCAATCCCATTTATAATAGCAACAAATAAAGAAGAAAGACAACCCAGGAATACAGTTAACCAAGGAGGTGAAAGATCTCTGTAAGGAGAACTGCAAAATGCTGATGAAGGAAATTGTACATGATACACAAAAAAGGAAAAACATCCCATACTCACAGATTGGAAGAATAAATATTGTTAAAATGATCATACTGTACAAAGCAACCTACAGATTCAACACAATCCCTATCAAATTACCAATATCATTATTCATAGCATCAGAAAAAAAAATCCTAAAATTTATAGGGAACCAAAAAAAAAAATTCCAAATAGCCAAAGCAATCCTGAGCAAAAAGAACAAGGGCATCACATTATCTGGCTTAAAATTATACTACAAGGCTAGAGCAACCAAAACAGCACAGTACTGAAATAAAAACAGACACATGGCTGGGCGCAGTGGCTCACGCCTGTAATACCTGCACTTTGGGAGACCGAAGCAGGTGGATGATCTGGGGTCAGGAGTTTGAGACCAGCCTGGCCAACGTGGTGAAACCCCGTCTCTAAAGCCGGGCATGGTGGTGGGTGCCTGTAATTCTAGCTACTCGGGAGGCTCAGGCTGGAGAATTGCTTGAACCCAGGAGGTGGGGGTTACAGTGAGCTGAGATCATGCCACTGCAATCCAGCCTGGGCAACAAGAGTGGAACTCCGTCTCAAAAAAACTAAAAATAAATAAATAAATAAATAAAAACAGACACACAGATTAGAATAGACAACCCAAAAATAAAGCCACATACCTACAACCAACTGATCCTTGACAAAGTCAACAAAAATACACATGGGGAAAATACTCTATTCCATAAATGGTACTGGGGAAACTGCATAGCCATAGGCAGAAGAATGAAACTGGACACAAACTTCTCTCCATATAAAAAAATTAACTTAAAATGTATGACCTGAAACTACAAAGTCCTAGAAGAAAAATGACCTGAAACTATAGAAATCCTAGAAGAAAACCTAGGAGAATTCTTCTGGACGTTGGCCTAGACAAATAATTTATGATCAAGTCCTCGAAAGCAAACACAACAAAATAGATAAATGGGACTTAAACTAAAAAGCTTTTGCATAGCAAAAGAAACAATCAACAGAGCACCAAAAGACAACCTACAAAATCGGAAAAAAATATTTGCAAAAGAAGGTATCCAACAAAGGCTAATATCCAGAATCTATAAGGAACTCAAACAACTCAACAAGGAAAAAAAAAAAAATAACTTCATTAAAAAGTGGGGAAAGGACATCAACAGATTTTTTCAAAAGAAGACATGCGAACTACCAACAAACATGAAAAAAAATGCTCAACATCACTTATCGCAAGAGAAATGCAAATTAAAACCACAATGAAATATCATCTTATGCCAGTCAGAATGGCTATTAATAAAAAGACAAAAAAACAACAGATGTTGAGGCCGGGCATGGTGGCTCATGTCTGTAATCCCAGCAATTTGGACGCTGAGGTGGGTGATCACTTGAGACCACGTGTTTGATCACTTGAGGCCACTAGCCTGGCCAACATGGTGAAACCCCGTCTCTACTAAAAATACAAAAATTAGCTGAGTGTGGTGGCACACACTTGTAATCCCAGCTACTCGGGAGGCTGAGGGGGGTGAATCGCTTGAACCCAGGAGGTGAAGGTTGCAGTGAGATCGCACCACTGTACTCCAGCCTGAGCAACAGAGTGAGGCTGTTGCTCTGTTTCACAAAAAAACAAAAAACAGAAAACAGATGTTGGTGCAGATGTGGAGAAAAGGGAATGCTTTATACACTGTTGAAGGGAATCTAAATTAGTACAACCTTTATGGAAAACAGGATGGAGATATCTTAAAGAACTAAACATAGAATTAATCTTTGATCTAGCAATTCCATTGCTGTGTATACACTCAAAGGAAAAGAAATCATTATATCAAACAACAACAACAACAACAAAAAACACTTGTATGTTTACTGCAGCACTAGTCACAATACCAATAATATGGAATTAACCTAAGTGTCCATCAATGGAGGACTGGATAACAAAATTGTGTGTATATCTGTATCTGTATCTCACCTTGAATACTACTTAGCCATAACACAGAATGAAATCATGTCTTTTGCAGTAAGATGGGTAGAACTGGAGGCCATGATTCTAAGTGAAATAACTCGGAAACAGAAATTTCAGTATCACATGTTCTCACTTTAAGTGGGAGCTAAACAATGTGTACGCATGAGCATACAGAATAGAATGACACTGGTGACTATAAAAAGTGTGAGGGTGGGAGGGGGTGAGGGTTGGAAAATTACCTATTGGGCACGACGTTCACTATTTGGGCGATGATGGGTACACTAAAAGCCCAGACTTCACCATGTAAGAAAAATGCACTTGTATTCCTTAAACATTTTAAAAATTAAAAAGAAAAAAAAAGTGAAAGGGAAGCACTCAGGGGAAGCAGCATCAGCACTCCAGGGCCACAAGGACAGCTGAGCTGTGGGTTCTGTGACCAACTGCCCTCTGCTGGTGAATAGAAATAATGAGTGGAAAGAGGACCAAAGGCTCATTTCAGGTTGAAGGTGTCAAGATCTTTTTCAGTCTTTTATTAGAGAAAAATTCAAACTTAAATCACAGACAGAAGAGTATAAAACAGCCCCATGCATCTTTACCTAGCTTTGACAATATATCAGCTCATGGCCAATCTTGTGTCATCTACCCATTACCCACTACCCTCTGCCATGTTTTATTTGGAAGCAAATCCCAGACAACATATCATTGCATCTGGAATTATTTTAGTATGCATTTCTAAAAGAAAGGGAATTTTTTAAAAAAGCTCCATAACACCACCATCGTCACAACTGAAAAATAATTAGCAATAATTCTAATAATTCCAATAATTCCTTATAGCATGGGACGCCAAAAACAAAACAAATCATTAAGCCTCACCCAAGGAGGATCACGGCAAGGGAGAGGCAATCATGCAAAATTCAGATTAACAGCATGAATCACCCAAACAAACAAAAGTACCTCATCTTCAGTGTTGGCAGAGTAAACCAGCAGGAACATAGATTAAATGAATATCTTAACTGGAAATGCAAAGCCAATGCACCCAAATGGTAGGAAAATATTTAGTTCAGTAGATGTGATGCAAGTGCTACTAAGTCTTTGTTGAAACTTTTAATTTATACAATATTTTTATTATTATAATTTTTTTTTGAGACAGGGTCTCACTCTGTCACCCAGATTGAAGTGCAGTGGCGCATTCTCAGCTCAATGCCGCCTCGACATCCTGGGCTCAGGACTACTCGGGTGCGCACCACCATGCCCAGCACTTTTTTTTTTTTTTTTTGAGACAAAGTCTCACTCTGTCGCCCAGGCCAGAGTGCAATGGCATAATCTTGTCTCACTGCAACTTCTGCCTGCCAGGTTGAAGCAATTCTCCTGCCTCAGCCTTTTGAAGCTGGGACTACAGGCATGCACCACCACACCCAGCTAATTTTTTGTACTTTAGTAGAGACGGGGTTTCACTATGTTGCCCAGACTGATCTCAAACTCCTGAGCTCAGACAATCTGCCTGTCTCGGCCTCCCAAAGTACTAGGATTACAGGCATGAACCACCACACCCGGCCTATTTTTTGTATTTTTTGTAGAGACAGGGTTCCACCATGTTGCCCAGGCTGATCTCGAACTCCAGGACTCAAGTGATCCTCCTGCCTTGGCCTCCCAAAGTGCTGGGATTATAGGTGTGAGCCACTGCATCTGGCCTATTTTTATTATTTTTAAAGAGACAGGGTCTTGCTGTGTTGCCCAGGCTGGTCTTGAACTCTTGAGCCCAAGCAATCCTCCCACCCTGGCCTCCCAAAGTGCTGGCATTATAAGTGTGAGCCACCACACCTGGCCGTGTTGAATCTTTCCAGTGATTCAGGAGGGCAACACGGTCCTTAAGGGCCAAATGCTCAGAGCGGTGCAGTTGGGCTATGAGACACTGAGAGGTGTGACCACAGCAGCTCCCCAGCAATCTCAAACTCAGGGATCAGAATTAGGTTGAAAGATCACTCCCCTTTTTGGGCTACCTCTGTGCTATTTCTCCCTCTCTCACAAATTTCTGTTAGCATGTCTCTTTTCCCTTCTAGATTATAAGCCTCTGGAAGGCAGTATAGCATTTGATATGGTTTGGCTCTGTGTTCCCACCCAAATCTCACCCTGAATTGTAATAATCCCCACATCCTGGGAGGGACCCGGTGGGAGGTAATTGAATCATGGAGGCAGGTCTTTCCTGTGCTGTTCTCATGATAGTGATTAAGTGTCGTGAGATCTGATGGTTCTATAAAAGGGAGCTCCCCTGCACACGCTCTCTTGCCTGCCGCCATGTAAGACATGACTTTGCTCCTCATTCACCTTCCGCCATGATTCTGAGGCCTCCCCAGCCATGTGGAACTGTGAATCATTTAAATCTCTTTCCTTTATAAATTACCCAATCTCAGGTATGTCTTTATTAGCAGTGTGAGAACAGACTAATTCAGCATTGTGTTCAATTTTGTATCCCGAGCGGCTGGCACATGAGAGATGCTCAATGGATGCTTGCATGGAGAAAGCCTGAACCACAAAAGTCAATCAATCACTTGATGATGCCAAATGTTGGAAAACACGGGAAGAGTATTCTCCTACTCTGCTTGTGGGACGACGAACTGATACAGCCACTTTGTCCTCCAAAGAGATGTCAAATATTTAGGCCATAAAACAAGAATAGGATGCAAAAAACGGGAGCATTCAGAGAACAAGAAAAGAGAGAGTTCCTGGAAATTATAAACACTCAACAGAAGGGTTGGAAGCTAAAGTTGAGAAATTCAAGAAAATCTCCCAAAGCAGAGCAAAAGAACAAATAGATAAAAAATAGAAGACAACGACCAAAGGACTAATCTAAGAGATCCAATATTTGAATATAAGGAGTTCCAGAAAGAGAACAGAGAAAACAGACGGGACGAAATTAAAGAAAAAATTTAAAACATTTTCTCATACGCTTATATTCTGAGTTTCCCAACAGAAAGGGCAATGAGTTCCTGGTGAAACAGATAACAGACTCACATCAAAGCACATCACTGAGAGAATTCAGAGCACTGGGGAAAAATAAAGACCTAACATGCTTCCAGAAATAACATACACAAAGTATTAAGAATCAGATTGGCCGGGCACGGTGGCTCAAGCCTGTAATCCCAGCACTTTGGGAGGCCGAGACGGGCGGATCACGAGGTCAGGAGATCGAGACCATCCTGGCTAACACAGTGAAACCCCGTCTCTACTAAAAAATACAAAAAATGAGCCGGGCGAGGTGGCCGGCGCCTGTAGTCCCAGCTACTCGGGAGGCTGAGGCAGGAGAATGGCGTAAACCCGGGAGGCGGGGCTTGCAGTGAGCTGAGATCTGGCCACTGCACTCCAGCCTGGGCGACAGAGCGAGACTCCGTCTCAAAAAAAAAAAAAAAAAAAAAAGAATCAGATTGGCTTTAGACATAGACAACAATCCTAGAAGTAAAAGATAAATGCAGCACTGATCTCAAAATTTTAAAGGAAAGTGATTTCTAATCTATACCCAGCCTAAGTATTAATTACGGGTGAAGGCAGACAAAAAACTTTCAGACATACATGGTCTCCAAATGTGTCTTCCGTTCCCTTTCTCAGGGAATTACTGGAAAATGTGCTTCACCAAAATGAGAGTGTGCACCAAGCAAGTGAAAGACATGAGATACAAGAAATGAGGGACCCCCTACAGGGGACAGTGAAGACACTCTCCATGAGAGAAGAACATTGTGCAGGGAAGGAAAGGTGTACTATGTGGCTCACCATACCATCAAACTGAAAACTAGCCACAGCCACGAGACAACTATATTAGGAGGACAGAGGGATGGGAGGGTGAGTACATTTGATGAGGGGGGTGCCAGAGTTGAATTCTAACCTCCCATAGAGAGAAGTCAATAGATGATACTAAAGTTGAAATGTAGAGAAGGAGCAAGGAAAACTTACCATTTAGAGAAAAGGCAGTGAAAACAAAAATAACCCACTAAGACAGATGAAAGCAGTTGTCTCAGAGAAGGGGAAGAGGAGAGGGAGCACAGGTGCTGCTGTTTTTGCAATCCTATGCATCTGTAACTTTGATAAATAAAACAACATGAGGAAAAAACCCTGCACACAGGAAGTTTCTCAGAAAATTCAGAAGGGTAGTAAAGCTTCCAACAGCACTGCCAATGGTCTGACGTTAGACCACCAGATTCTGCTGCTGTCATGCCTGTTTGTACCCTACTGCAATATCCCAGTTTATGGCCATCAAAGCTCAGCATTTCACAAGCACCTAAAAGAGACAAAGCTTTAGTCAGCAGGTATGTTACACATGGATTTCCAAAGCTCTTACCAGCAGTAAAAATGCCTTTGGTGCTCTGTCTTATACTAGAAGGTCTCACGATTGCTGAAAGCCCTGTGAGATAAAAACAAAAAGGAGACCAAAAACCCAAAACAGATGTTAGTCATCTTAACAGTTTTAAAACTTGAAACTAAATATTCTTTCTAGTCAGCCAATCAAACCACCAAATCTATCTCTCACTTTCACTCCCCTCAAAGTGAATCTATCTTTCACTCCCCTCAAAGAGACAGCCCAGATCACACTGTTGCCAGGATCACATTCACACAAACAACAGTGTGCCTCATACAGAGCTACCTTCAGGATGGGGAGCTGGTGACCCAGTGCAAACCTAGTCAGGCCCAGGCGGACAGTGGGAGTGAAGCACTTGCTGCAGCTCATGTTCCACTGCAGTGTGATGGTCTCAGCAAAGCATTTCTGTAAATTCTATCTGGCACCTGGAGGAGCTCAGTACATATTTACTGAATGAAAACAGGAGAATGCACTCAATTGACAGAGGCACTCATTCTCAATTTTATAAATATTTCTTGATTGACTGATCTCATAAATTACCTTTAGCACCTTAAAGGGAAGTTAGTCTCTGAAGATCAGGTTCAGGCTTTATTTTATTATTATTATTATTATTATTATTATTATTATTTTTATTTTTAAGAGATAAGGACTGCTCTATCGCCCAGTCTGGAGTGTAGTGGTATGATCCTAGCTCACTGCAGCCTCCAACTGCTCAAGCGATCCTCCCACCTCAGACTCCGAAGTTAGCAGAGACTATAGGCACATGCCACCATGCCCAGCTACTTTTTACATTTTTGCAGAGATAGGGTCTTGCTCTGTTGCCCAAGCTGGTCTCAAACTTCTGGCCTCAAGTGATTCTCCCTCCTGGACTTCCTAAAGTGTTGGGATTACAGGCATGAGCCACTGCACCTGGCCTGGGTTCAGAGTTTTGGATAAACATTAGGGCAGTGCTGGGGAAAATGCTGTGGAATGTAGGCCATGTCTGAGGGAATGCACTGAACACTGTATGAGACACATCAAATGGAGTTCATTCAGGAAAGCTGTGTTCTCGATGTTATAAAAGCATAAAAAAATGCCACCAATCTCTTTTCTCAGACCACCACAAAGAACAGGGACATATGTTTTAAATAAATTCTAGAAGTTGTGCTCTAGAAACCAAAAGAAACATTGTTTCTCCCTTTGACAGTGATTTAGGATCCAGGAATTTAAAAACAGAAGTATTTTCACCATGTTACTTCAAACAAGTAAAAATTCAGATTTAGAAAAACCCTCAAACTTTTAGTGCTTTCTTCTTCTGAGTGGCAATCTCTCTATTTCACTAATCAAAAAGGAAGAAATAATATGTCCCAATCACAAAGTCCGCTTTTCCCCATGGCTGGCATTTCCTCAACCTCAAATTCATAAACGTACCTAGTCGCACCACATCTCCACAGTCGGGATCATGAGCCACTTGGAATAAAGTTTCTTCCACATCTCTGTTTTTTCCAGGAGAGTCCATAATATGATGGATCTGTTGCTGTAAGCTTTTGGGCAATGTCATCAGCTGAGTGAACTGTCCTTCTGGGCTTTTATCTATCTGGAGGGGGGAAAAAAGACAACGTCTATGGAAGTGCTTTAAATTCTACAAATACTCACAGACACAGGGCTTCTCTTTAAAAATCACACACACCCTGTAGTCCCACCTACTCGGGAGGCTGAGGCAGGAGAATGGCGTAAACTCGGGAGGTGGAGCTTGCAGTGAGCTGAGATCTGGCCACTGCACTCCAGCCTGGGCGACAGAGCGAGACTCCGTTTCAAAAAAAAAAAATCACACAGACATATATGCACCCACACCCCTGGCGAGGCAGCAAGCTAAGGAGACTCTCTTTTCTGAAACTGAATGGGTTCAGTTCAGGAGTCTAAGTCCCTTCAAAAAGGATAATTCTTGTCCTATAATATTCCATTTCTACCTAAGAATAGAAGCCACTCTCAAGGATCAATTTTTGACTTTTGGTTTTAAAATTTATATTTGTCTTAAATCCAGCAGTCAAAGGAAGTGGTGCTGCAGTTGACACTCATGGAGGCCGCGTCAAATCCAGGCACTGAGATGACCCCTCCCATTTCAAATGCAGGGAGACTGACGTGCCCTGATCACACCATCAATGAGAGTGAGTGGGATCTGAATTGTGTGTCCTGCCTGTAGGGCCTTTTAGTATGCTGTATTTCACAAACTGTAGGTACACACTGATGACAGAAACAAATCTTACTCACTTTTAATCCCCGGCACACAGTAGTTACTCAAAAAACAATAAGGAAACGAGTAACTCAATCAATACAACTTAGTTGTCTTACAGCTACTATGCCAGTGGCTTTGGTTCCCAAAGTATTCTAAAACATATTAAGATGTTAAGATGCTGAAGATAAACATATAAATAAAACATGTAAAACTATGTGTTGGACTTTACTCAGAAACCCTTGAATCAAAAGTTAGCCACAGAGCTGAGGCCAGACCTAGCTTTCCTAACTCCCAGTTTCATACACTGTGCCTCATGGAATGAATTTTTAAAAATCTTGTAAATGTTGATTTCCTGCCAAGTGCAGAACCAGTAACACTGCCCTCAATAGCTCATCACGTTATTTCCCAAGGAAGAATCTGTCTTGTATCCTTTTCACAAATATTTAGGTTTTAACTTCAATTAAGAGAACAGTAAGAAAAAATCAGATGAATGTATTACATTTTAGGCTTAGAGTTTACAGATATGACCAACTTTCTTAATAATTAGAATCTACTCACTCTACCATTTTTAAAATTGAATAAATATTTATTAAGTACATACCAAATGGGCCGGGTATGCAGGTTCACACCTGTAATCCCAACAGTTTGGGAGGCTGAGGTGGGAGAATTGCTTGAGCCCAAAAATTCAAGATCAGCCCTAGCAAAAGTGTGAGATATCCAGCTCTATGAAAAAAAAAAAAAAAAAAGCCAGACATGGTGGTGCAAGCCTACATTTCTGTCTACTTGGGAGGCTGAGGTGGGAGGATCATTTGAGCCTGGGAAGTTGAGGATATGATGAGCGGTGACTGTGCCACTGCACTACAGCCTGGGTGACAAGAGCAAGACAGTCTCAAAAAAATATATATATACCAAATACCTGAATTTTCTAGTTTTGCCTATAAAAATCTATTCAAAGCAGGAGAAAATGTTATTATTTAATGGCTCCGTAAAGGTAGAGGGGTAAATATTTACGTTTTTACCTAAATATTTCACATTTATCACTAGGATGGTTCTAAATTCACAGGACCCATCCTCTACTTAGCTTTGGCTACAAAAATGACAACAAATTTGAGTATTTATATAAAATAATCTTAGAAATGACATTCATGGGCTTATATTTTGAGGCCACATACTGGGATTAGTTAGAATAAACTTGTATTTCACTTATGCTTTACCTATGAAGCTTCCAATGGCTTGAGTGACATATAAAAAAATTAGAAAGTAGTATTTGCCACTGCTTTCTCTTCAGGAAAATAATGCACTGGAATTTTCACTTGAAAGCATGTGTGTAAAGATAAAATATCAGGTGACATGCTTTAAAAATTTGGTAAATTCTCATTTTCCTTACACTAATTCTCATGAAAATATGAAAGTGAAAGCATTCAGCTAAATTGTGAAAGTCAAATTGCATTTTAAAAGCAGACATGGAGTAGAAGACGCGGACGGCCTGCGCCTGTCAGCCCCCCCGCGGTTTGTAGCAGAGGAGGAGCGGGCGCCATGGCGGTTCTGCTAGAGACCACTTTGGGCGACGTCGTCATCGACTTGTACACCGAGGAGCGGCCGCGTGTAAAAGGACCACTCCTATCTGTTAAACAGGAAGCCCAGAAATATATTCAAGAAAAACAACCGCAAGACTGATATTCAGCACTCTTGAACAGCTCAGCCCCATCTTATCACTCTAGTCTGTTAATCCTCTATTACTCTGTAATACCAGACTATTACAGAACTTTGGTCTTTTGGACCTCCCCTAAAACATTTAAATTTCCATTTCCAGGCCTTTTCATGGTCTTCCAAACCCTCACCCTTCACTCTCTGCTAGTCCAGTTCTTTTAATGCTTGCCTTAACCTTCCCTGAGGTTTTCTAATTTCCCTAGCCAGAAGCAATCTTTTGAACTTTTGTGGAATTTTTAAAACTACTTTTAACGATTTTACTATTTAAGTGGCACACATGTTATTAATTAGATATGCCCAGTATGTAACTACTTGTGTTCAGATGTAAGGACCCTAATTTAATGTAAGCTTTTTGAGGGCAGGAATTGCCTCATATATCTTACAAAAGTCTGCCTGGTGTCTAACTTAGTGCCTTAAGAACTTGTTAATGTGTCTTTCCATGACTAGACTGTGAACTTTCTGATAGCAGGGACCACAGTTTAATGGCATTTGTGGTGGCAGTGTCAGGCATCTAGAAGGTACTCAGTAAATGTTTATTGGATAAGCAGATTAATTTATATGAGAAAGATTGTTCATAAGTGTATGGATTTTTATAAAGGGCTGTTTATTATTAAAGAAATGACCTGGGGTGTTTGACTTTTTCCTAATTGATATAATCTGTATCCATTTTTATATATTCTGCTAGATCCTTTCCTATTACAATACGCTCTTTAAGTGTTCTTTTTTCTCGTAATAAAATCAATCCATCAGTAAATGATTGCTTATCACAGGTAAGTGTCAGTTTTCTGTATTAGCCCAGATGCCCCAGAAGTCCTATAAAAGAAAGAAAAAGCCTGCTTGAATTTCTTGAAATTGTGCAAAATAAAATACTACAATTATTGCCTTATTCACAATGTACAGAGGGATTTTATCATACAAACTGGCGATCCTACAGGGACTGGCCGTGGAGGAGAGTCTATTTTTGGCCAACTGTATGGTGATCAAGCAAGCCTTTTTGAGGCAGAAAAAGTCCCAAGAATTAAGCACAAGAAGAAAGGCACAGTGTCCATGGTGAATAATGGCAGTGATCAACATGGATCTCAGTTTCTTATCACCACAGGAGAAAATCTAGATTACCTTGATGGTGTCCATACAGTGTTTGGTGAGGTGACAGAAGGCATGGACATAATTAAGAAAATTAATGAGACCTTTGTTGACAAGGACTTTGTACCATATCAGGATATCAGGATAAATCATACAGTGATTTTAGATGATCCATTTGATGACCCTCCTGATTTATTAATCCCTGATCGATCACCAGAACCTACAAGGGAACAATTAGATAGTGGTCGAATAGGAGCAGATGAAGAAATTGATGATTTCAAAGGAAGATCAGCTGAGGAAGTAGAATAAATAAAGGCAGAAAAAGAGGCTAAAACTCAGGCTATACTTTTAGAGATGGTGGGAGACCTACCTGATGCAGATATTAAACCTCCAGAAAATGTACTGTTTGTGTGTAAATTGAACCCAGTGACCACAGATGAGGATCTGGAAATAATATTCTCTAGATTTGGGCCAATAAGAAGTTGCGAGGTTATCCGGGACTGGAAGACAGGAGAGTCCCTCTGTTATGCTTTTATTGAATTTGAAAAGGAAGAAGATTGTGAGAAAGCATTCTTCAAAATGGACAATGTACTTATAGATGACAGAAGAATACATGTGGATTTTAGCCAGTCTGTTGCAAAGGTTAAATGGAAAGGAAAAGGTGGGAAATACACCAAGAGTGATTTCAAGGAGTATGAAACAGAACAGGATAAACCATCTAATTTGGTTCTGAAAGATAAAGTAAAGCCCAAACAGGATATTATTTATCACATTTATCCTTAACTAACTGCTGCAATGCAAAATATGATCTTATATTAGATGAGCAGGCCGAAGACTCAAAATCAGGTCACTCACACACAAGTAAAAAACACAAGAAGAAAACCCGTCACTGCTCTGAAGAGAAAGAAGATGAGGACTACATACCAATCAAAAATACTAATCAGGATATCTATAGAGAAATGGGGTTTGGTCACTATGAAGAAGAAGAAAGCTGTTGGGAGAAACAGAAGAGTGAAAAGAGAGACCGAACTCAGAACCGAAGTCGCAGCCGATCTCGAGAGAGGGATGGCCATTACAGTAATAGTCACAAGTCAAAATACCAAACAGATCTTTATGAAAGAGAAAGGAGTAAAAAGAGAGACCGAAGCAGAAGTCCAAAGAAATCCAAAGATAAAGAAAAATCTAAGTACAGATGAAAGATGAAGAGGCAGAATTGAGTGGCTAATATATTTACTCTTGTCTAACTTAAGAGTGCCAGGAAAGCAGATGCTTAGATTTTGTGTCAAAGCTTGTAATTTTTTTCATGTTAGGATTATGGCCCTTTAGATTAATACTGATTATATAGGGCACTGAAAGATAAAGAATTGAACATTTTCTTTGTATACTTTTTTACAGTAATTTTATTGTTATATATAAATGGTAGTCTTCATTTTTGAAGTCTTTTACATTTTCACTTTTTTTAATGAAATATTTCATACTACCAAAACACATAAACATGTGTATATATAAAGTAAAGGGATAATAAATGTAAATATCTGTGTGCTCATCAGCCAGCTTAAGATACAGAATATTGCCTACATTTTAGAAGTCCCCTAAGGCCCTCTCCCTCTCAAATAATTATTTGGAATTTAGTGTTTGTCATTTGCCTATTATAATTTTACAACATACATATGTATCTGTAAGCGAAATGTTAATTTTGTATGTTTCTGAATTTTATATAAATGGCAAAATGTTTGTTTAAAAAAAAAAAGCAGACATGGATACAATTATTAAATGTCAACTTAAGAAAAAAGCAGATAGATATGGAAAAAACCTGATATTGTATGATTCCATTAATATGAACTGTCCAGAACAGACAAATCTACAGAGACAGAAAGTGGATCAGTGGTTTCCTGGGGGAGGGGAGAGCTGGGGACTGCTAATGGGTATGGAATGACAGAAATATTCTTAAATTACATTGTGGTGATGGCTGTGCAGCTCTGTGAATATACTGCAAACACTAGCTTTTATGGTATAGAAGTATTCATCAATAAAGCTAATATTTTGTTTTGTTATTTTTTTTTTGAGACAGAGTCTCGCTGTGTTGCCCAGGCTGGAGTGCAGTGGCATGATCTCAGCTCGCTGCAATCTCCATCTCCCAGGCTCAAGTGATTCTCATGCCTCGGCCTTCCGAGTAACTGGGATTACAGGCGCATACCACCATGCCTGGCTAATTTTTGTATTTTTAGTAGAGATGGGGTTTCGCCATGTTGGCCAGGCTAGTCTTGAATGCCTGGCCTCAAGTGATGCACCCACCTCGGCCTCCCAAAATGCTGGGATTAGAGGCGTGAAGCTGCCATTCTCTCCCCCTGGCCAAAAGAGTAAAGAAAAAATAAAACCATATCCCAGGAGGAATGGCAGAGATGACCACCACCTGCAGACCTAAAAGATGCAGGGGTAAGGCAGATTTTATGTGTCAACTCAGAGCAGAGGCACAGCTTGAAGACACTGTCCTGCGAGGATGGGCTGTGCTACACATCCAGAATCAACCACCATTACACAGTACTATATTCCCAACTGGCAGAAGACATGGGCCTGGCAACCAAGGGTAGAAGGAGAAATGACCTCATCATTCCCAGGGACCCACTTGGGAACACTTTGTTTCCTATCACCACAGCTCTAGGTCTGTGGGTCTAGAGGTCCCAATTCCCAGAGAAGGGATGGTTCTACCAGAGGATACAATAAGCATCCCATTAACTTTTTAAAGTTACGACTGCCACCCAATCCATTTAGAATCCCATGCCATAAGTCCAGCAGACAAGGCAATGAGTCACTACACTGGCAGAAGTAATCAGCCCTGGTCATTAGGAGCTGGGGTGCTGATACACATCTCTTAGAGGACCCCTTGCCCAATTTTTATGGTAAGAGGACAAATGTGGTGGCCAGGGTCCTCCAGACTCCTCCAAGATGATGGTCTGGGCCACCCTGTCAAGATAAGCAGAAGTGACAGATGAAGGTGAAGGGAATCTGGATGGGTAGCAGAGGTGGGAGAAGATGAGTCTCAGTTGCAGTCTCAAGTCCAGATACAGCACTGGGAGCTGTAACTCAGTCCCCCAATCTTACTCTTATAAGTTTCCTGGGAAAAGAAACCGATGCGAAACTAGATCATGCAGACGTTTATAGGCCATAGGGAGGATTCTGGATACCTTTATCTTCATAGTTGGAGAAAATTCCTAGTCCTTTTCCCTTGCTCAGTTTCTAGAAAGTTGGTAGACAGACACATTATACTTCCCTGTCCTCTAGCCAGAGAATAGAAGATCTCTAGAGAAATTCTACAGACACTGATATTTGAGATCCTCCAATAAAACAGCTAGGTCCTTGGCCAGGTGCAGTGGCTCACACCACTAATCCCAGCACTTTAGGAGGCCGAAGCAGGCAGATTGCTTAGGTCAGGAGTTCAAGACTGGCTTGGCTAACATTGTGAAACCCTGTCGCTACTAAAAATACAAAAATTAGCTGGGTGTGATGGCGCATGCCTGTAGCTCCAGCTATTCGGGAGGCTCCCAATTCAAGAATCGCTTGAACTTGGGAGACGGAGGTTGCAGTGAGCTGAGATCGCATCACTGCACTCCAGCCTAGGTGAGAGAGACTCCATCTCAAAAAAACAAAACAA
Source organism: Colobus angolensis palliatus (assembly GCF_000951035.1). Lineage (NCBI taxonomy): Eukaryota > Metazoa > Chordata > Mammalia > Primates > Cercopithecidae > Colobus > Colobus angolensis. The sequence continues at coordinate 2,845,531 of NW_012116710.1, forward strand.
AACAAAACAAAATAGCTAGGTCTTTGCCTCATAATCCTATAGTCAAGCCCACCAGTTGACAAGCCTGATATATCACAAAGAACTTCCAGTTTGCATTTTAGTGCCTCATTCTTTAAAAACAGGCCAGAGGCTGGACGCGGTGGCTCAAGCCTGTAATCCCAGCACTTTGGGAGGCCGAGACGGGCGGATCACGAGGTCAGGAGATCGAGACCATCCTGGCTAACACAGTGAAACCCCGTCTCTACTAAAAAATACAAAAAACTAGCCGGGCGAGGTGGCAGCGCCTGTAGTCCCAGCTACTCGGGAGGCTGAGGCAGGAGAATGGCGTGAACCTGGGAGGCGGAGCTTGCAGTGAGCTGAGATCCGGCCACAGCACTCCAGCCTGGGTGACAGAGCGAGACTCCGTCTCAAAAAAAAAAAAAAAAAAAAAGGCCAGAGCCAGGCACGGTGGCTCTTGCCTGTAATCCCAGTACTTTGGGAGGCTAAGGTGGGAGGATTGCTTGAGCCTAGAAGTTCGAGACCAGCTAGGGCAACAAAGTGAGACCCTGTATCTACAAAAAAAAAAAAAGTTAATGTCTCAGATCATATGGGTACAAATATATGTACATACACATATATAAAAAAATCAGCTGGGCATAGTGGCACGGGACTATAGTCTCAGCTCCTCAAGGGGCTGAGGTGGGAGGATCACTTGAGTGCAAGAGTTCAAGGCTACAGTGAGCTATGATCACGCCACTACACTGTAGCCTAGGTGACAGAGTGAAACCCCCTGTCAAATTAATTAATTCATTAATTAATTTAAAAAAACAGCCCAGGAAGGAAATTCAGACATTTGAAGAAGGCTTCTAACATAACAGACTAGAGTATAAACAGACAAGAGGAACTAAGAGAAAGAAACAATGTGAGAGAACAAGACAAAAATCTTCAAATGCTATAATAAAGATCATTAAAGAGATTAGGAGAAAATAATGCATCCATAATACAAGAATAGGATGCTATAAGAAAGAACATTTTGGGAAAATTAAAAATTCAGTAGAAGTGTTACAGAACCAATCAGAAAAATTCTCCCATAAAGCTAAATTTAATAAACAAAGAGACAGGGGAGAGAGAGAGAGGAAAAAAGGTTAAACCAGGAGGTCTAGCAACCACCTAACAGGAATCCCAGGAAGAACAAACTAATAAAATGGGTATGAAGAATAATTGCAGAAATAATTTTAAAAAATTCTTTAGAATTGAAGCTTATAAAATTCCAGATAGAAAAGACCCACTGAGGCTGGGCGCAGTGGTTCACACCAGTTAACCCAATACTTTGGAAGACCAAGGTGGGAGGATGGCTTGAGCCCAGGATTCGAGACCAGCCTGGGCAACATGGTGAAACCCTGTTTCTACTAAAAATAGAAAAACCACTCGGGCGTGGTGGCGCATGCCTGTAGTCCCAGTTACTCAGGAGGTTGAGGTGGGAGAGTCACTTGAGCTTGGGAGTTTGAGGTTGCAGTGAGCCAGGATTATGCCACTCCACTTTAGCCTGGGCAACCGAGCAAGGCCCTGTCAAAAAAAAAAAAAAAGGAAGGAAAGAAGGAAGGAAGGAAGGAAGGAAGGAAGGGAGGGAGGGAGGGAGGGACCAAGTGACTGAATAATGAATGGAAAGCAGATATAAATAAAGAGGGAAAATTATTTCCACCCTAGAATTTGATATCTAGCTGATACTACCCACGAAAGGGAGGGTAGAATTTTCAGAGATATATGGTCTCAAAAACGTACCTCCCTCACACCCTTTAAGAAGGTAATAAAAGACAAACTTCACTAACATCAGAGTGTAAACCGTGGAAGAGGAAAATGCAAGACCCACAAAACCAAAAACTAGCATGGGGAGGCAAAGGGAATTCTCGGGGTGATAATGAAAGGAAGGTAGAGGAGTACAGCTGTGCAGTGAGCGAGAAAACAACCAGCTGAGAAAGGAACAGGGCAGGGGGCTCCAGGAAAAACATTTCTATGAAAAACAAGAAACAGAAAATACCCAATAAATTTGTTTATAACGGGAAGAGTTTTACGGATCTGTCAGAGTTTGAGGATGACTGACCTAAGCAAATGAAAAAATAAGACAACTATTAACTCCAGGAGAAATAAACATGTACAGGAAAGGGAACTTCATAATGCCACAGCTCAGCAATAAAGAAAAGGCTGTCACAATAAAATAAATATTGAATATTAACCTAACCAAAAACATGAAATAACTTTATGTGAAGCATGAGGGTATGAGGTAGGAGGGGAAGAGAATGTGTGTGCTAAGTGCATGTATGTGAGTGTGTGCACTGGTATATGAATTTATGGGGTAGTGTAAGACAGTAAAAAAATCCCCATCTTACAGGATGGCAAAAATAAAGTGTAAGATTGAAAAAAATCAAGAAATAATAGTCAAAGCATATTATTTAGAACAAGGTGGTGCATATCAGAAAAATCAGCTATAGAGACAAAAGCAGCTGCCCCTGGTAGCAGGGCTGAGAATGTGGGAAGGAACTGCTCTTTTTGTTATAAACTTGAGGTATCATTTGGCTTTTAAACCATGTGCATGCATAAAACAAAAAACCTCAACCTGAACCAAATGTGGCAAAATCTGTTAAACTGAGTGGTGGGTATTCTCTATTTCATATGTTTCTCTCATTTCATATGTCACTCTCTATTCTTTTCTTATTTTAAAACTAATTCCTATTTTTTTAAATTTCCTTTTTAGCTCTAGAAATTCCGTTAATCTATTACTCATTACAATGTTAGTTGCCCCTATTATGTGGAGGGAGAAGAGCATAAACAAAGAAAAATACAGTGTTCTTTACATTAATGGAAAAAAATCCACAAAAACCTGTGGCCCACCCTGGTTTTTATTTTCAAACACTTAATATTAATTTAAACAATACCTTGATAAGAAAGTTTTATTTGATACATCGAAAAGAAAAATTCCCAGATGTAATAAACGTAACAAGTGGGGAAAGAAGAGAATTTTGAATATGTATGAGCCCATTCATGTGTAACAAAACCAAACCTCTTCATACATGCATACAAACATATACAAAAGTACATGTGAAAAGATCTGGAAGAACAGACAGCAGGCTGGGTGCAGCAGCTCATCTCTATAATCCCAGCACTTTTGAAGGCTGGGGCAGGCAAACTGCTTGAGCTCAGGAGTTTGAGACCAGCCTGTGCAACATGGCAAAATCCTGTCTCTACAAAAAAATACAAAAATTGGTCAGGCGTGGTGGCATGCACCTGTAGTCCCAGCTACTCAGGAGGCTGAGGTGGGAGGATGGCTTGATCCCAGGCTGGGGGGTGTTGAGGCTGCCGTAAGCCAAGATCGTGCCACTGCACTCCAGCCTGGGCAACAGAGTCAGACCCTGTCCCAAAAAAAGAAAAACAACAACAAAAAAACAAAAAAACCCCAAACTGTCAGTACAGTTACCTCTGGGGAGCTAAATGGGTCTGGGGATGGAATGAGAATGATCTAAAAGTTTATTTTCACTTGTTTTGACTGGTAATTAATAGACATGGTAAGATTTTCCAATGGCAAAAAAGATACACATGGTGAAAATAAGTCCCTCTCCCACTTCTGCCCCTAGTTCCCTTCTCCAAAGGCAGCCTCTTATTACTAGGCTGTTACCTCTTGGCATTATTCCAGATACACAGAAGCCTATGTTTACATACAGTACTTACTTTTTGAACTATAAATGTTCTCACACCAGTCATGCTGTTCTACCCCTGACTTTCTTCCTGCAAATAGCCTTTGTCTTAGAAACAATGCAAGCTATTTTCCACATACAGTTTACCTCGAGCCGGCCTTGCTGGCTTTTATACACCACTTGAGGATTCTCCTGTAGTATGCTGCCATAGAGCTCTTGAAAGTGGGCTATATTGGGCTTCACAATATTCAGCACTTTTGTTTTATCCTCTCCAACCACCATCCGAAAGTCACCTAGTTAAAACAAAGAGATAAACACATCTTCCAGTAAGAATCCACACTCTGACCTATGAATGACACTCCCCACACTGATACTGCATGGGTTCACTCTGGCAGGATCCCTCATCAAAACACTTGTTTTTCCTCCTCAAAATGTGGGCACTTTACCCAAGAAATGTGAGCACTTGTTTGGAGGAAAACAGGGTCTCTCAAATCACAAAGCCCTTGATGCCAGTTAAATTATAGTTACCTAGGTACAGAAGGTAATCACAAGCGAGTAGCTAATTTGTTTTAGTTTTTCCCATGCAGACGCTTTTGCACCTACAAAGTCCTGTCTTATGGGCCAAACTCTGCCTGTGGCCAACGAGGGAGACAGGAGCTGTGTACCATCACTGCAGACTTGTCCTTGCCATTGCTTCCTCATCGTTGACCTGTATGTTTATGAGGGCTTTTGAGGCACTTTATGAATGTAATTAATCTTATCATATTTTACAAGGGCAAAATAAGGCTTAAAAGTTCTATAAGAGGAGGTTTGCATTTAAGATGAAATTGAAAACAGACAGAACTTCTTAAATTGCAAATGATGAGAAATGAGGAATGTTACATTTGCCTATAGGATGAATTGAGCTGTAAAACAAATAATGCTGAAAGACAAAAGCATTTCTGAATCAAAAGAAAAGTGCCCTGCCAATGCCACTGACAACCATCGGCAAGATGGACGAGAAAGGAACAGGAAAGTGGACACGCTTGAGTGCATGCCTACTGGGCTAATGCGAAATCAGAAGAGGCTGGACACACACGAACCTTCTGAGTCAAGCGTGGTGAAAGCAATGTGGCTGAGTCCTTTGTTGGAGAGAGAGCAAGTTGTCAGGGGGAGTGGAGAGGTGGCAAGTGTAGGCAGATACTCCAGCTGCTGAGGAATCCCCTGGGGCCAGGATGACGATATAATTTATCATCCAAACTAGGTCACTTCTGAGGGTGAAGGGATTGCTATAAATAATTACACCAGGACAAGTATAAACTGAGCAAACCAGGACATATGGTTACCCTTGCCAATTTCTTTTTTCTGGAGAGGGGAAGGGATCATAGAGGTCATTACTTGCCACAATGGATTTTTCTAGTGCAAATTGTTGGCTTGTTTTAGAAAAAGTAAAAATACAAAGAAGACCAACAATATGTACTTCATTGACTAAGGAATAAAATATGCTAGGTTTTAAGCTTCAAAGGACCAACTTACACTACAATTTGGTGGAATGCAACTGGGGACTGCAAGCTCAGAAAAACAGACCTCCAGGCCGGGTGCGGTGGCTCACACCTGTAATCCCAGCACTTTGGGAGGCCGAGGCAGGTGGATCACGAGGTCAGGAGATCAAAACCATCCTGGCTAACATGGTGAAACCCCATCTCTACTAAAAACCACAAAAAAATTAGCTGGGCGAGGTGGCGGGTGCCTGCAGTCCCAGCTACTCAGGAGGCTGAGGCAGGAGAATGGCAGGAATCCGGGAGGCGAAGCTTGCAGTGAGCCAAGATCGCGCCACAGCACTACAGCCTGGGCGACAGAGCAAGACTCCGTCTCAAAAAAACAAAAACAAACAGACTTCCAAAGAGCCTCCAGAACCTAACCTTGGTGTACAGGGGGTCTGACTGTTCAGGTGAGTGAGCAGAAGCGAGTCCCAATCCTAACAATCTGCTCAAATATGGATGAACTTGATTTTTTCACTATTATTTTGTAGGGAAAGAGAGTTGTTAGATAGTTAAAACCTGGGATAACTGCTAATAAGGAGGTTGAGAAATCAGTCCTTTCACATATTGCTATTGACAGCATAAACTGCTAAAATTCTTCTGGAAAGCACTGAAGCAAGAAACCCCATCTCTGGAGCAAGCCTAAAGAAAGAAGCCAGAAACACAGAGTAAGAGTTAACGTTTACTGAGCATCTGGTAAATACCAGTCACTGTGCCAAGTGCGTTGTGGTATTGTTTCATTTCATACACACAGCTCTCCTCTCAGGTAGATAGGATTCTATCCCCATTCACATACAAGGAAACAAAGACAGAGATTAAGAAACCTGCTTAAGGTTTCCCAGAAAGTAAAAATATACTACATATATAAAATTGCTCACTGAAGCACTATTTATAATATTGAAAGCATCCCAAATGTCCAACAACAGGGGAAAGGATGCACTATGACGGCATACTGTTACTATCACAGTAATCACATCCAACAAGATGGAAAGTCATCATTTAATAATATGCAGTAAGAAACAAAGATACAAAAGTATAACAGGCCCAGCGTGGTGGCTCACATCTGTAGTCCTAGCACTTTGGGAGGCCAAGGACGGGGGAATGTTTGAGCTCAGGAGTTTGAGACCAGCCTGGGCTGGAACATAGCGAGGCCCTGTCTCTTTTTTTTTTTTAAGCATACCAAAACAAAAAAAAACTTCATAAAAAATGAGAAAAACAAGACAAGGGGCTATATAAAAATGCTTATTTTTGCTCTAATAAAATACATTTATTGTGGGTTTTTGTGTGTGTGTTTTAATTTGCTATCTCATTTGGTCATGGCAAAGATCCATAAAATAAGTACTATTATTCTCAGTTTTACAGATGAGGAGATGGAGGTGAAAAGGTAACATGCCCCAGGTTCAACTGCCTCTTGGTATTAGGGCAGTGACATTTTAGGTGATGATTTTATTCTATAATTTCCCTCCATTTCCCTCACTTCTATAATGTTGGCATATTACTTTCTAGCATTTTAAAACAAATTCATGGGATTCACAGATGATGACTTGACAAATGTGAATGGAGCAGTGGCTGAGTTAACTTTCAACTTGTGTAAATCCTTATGCGTATAAAAATGGATTCCATTATCTTTGAAGAGACGAAATGTCATCAAATGCTGACTCTAACAAGGCTGGCCCTGAAGTGAACGATCAGTTACTAAAACTGTTGAGTTCTCAATATTTGTGTCATTCCTTCTTTCTGTACATTCCACAAACAAAAAGTTCCTCAATTTTAGGGTCACTTTCCGAGAGAAGGATTTACCATTTTAAAATATCAAGAATTATGTTTTACAATCCAAATCCTCCCCCTAAAAGAACAATCGCATGCCATGATTAAAGGACCTAGAAAACACTCTAGGCTCTTGGAGAACAAGGACTGGGGCTTTTTTATGTCTGCATCCTTAGCTCCTTGTGCACTGCCTGGCACAGGGAACACACACATCAGTAAATGTGTGCAGAACTGAATTTCTCTCACTGCTGTGCAGCTGAACTAGCTCAGCCACAGGGGATAGGAAGCAAATGGGCTTATGACTCATTTCCTCAGAACAAAATGAATAAAATCATGGGCACAGCATGAACCAGCATCTGATCATAACAATCAATTTTTCTTACCTTCGGAGATTTGTCTGCAACAAAACAACAGCAATGGATTAAAACTGACTGCTGATTTTATTTTATGCCTCTAGAACTGCCAGTACAGTACAACAGGCATCCAAAAGGATAATTTCTCCTTGACCTTGAAATGATACAAACTCCAAGGCCTGTAAGTCACCTGTAGGTGGCCTTCCCTGTGATTCAGGCATGCAGCCAGCAGTCAGGGACCTCATTACAAGTGTGCAGATGTGAAGGGCTGCACAGTACAGTGGCAAAGCCCTGGCTTTCAAGTTTGGCAATGTCCCAGGGTGACTGAGGTTAAGTTACTTAAACTTTCTGAGTCAGTTTCCTTCTCTGTAAAATGGCTTAACAATCATAGTAACCTTTCAAAGTTGCTTTCAGATTTAATGAGTTAGGGCAGCAGTCCCCAAACTTTTTGGCACCAGGAACAGGTTTTGTGGAAGACAATTTTTCCATGGATGTGGGTCCAGGGGACAGTGGTTTCAGGATGACTCAAGCACATTACATTTATTGTGCACTTTATTTGTTACTATTACATTGTAATATATAATGAAAGAATTATACAACTCACCATAATGTAGAATCAGTGGGAGCCCTGAGATTATTTTCCTGCAACTAGACAGTCCCTCTGGGGGTGATGGGAGACAGTGACAGATCAGGCATTTGATTCTCGTAAAAAGTCAGGAACCTAGATTCCTCACATACGCAGTTCAAACAGGGATTGCGCTCCTATAAGAATCCAACGCAGCTGCTGATCTGACAGGAGGTGGAGCTCAGGCAGTAATACAAGTGATGGAGATTGGATGTCAATACAAATGAAGCTCGCCCACCACTCACCTCCCACGGTGCGTCCTGGTTCCTAACAGGCGGTTCCCAAGGGTTGGGGAACCTAGAGTTAAGGTATTAGAGGATGCTTTTTAAGTAGTAAAACAGATACTACTTATGATATGTATATAGCACAGTCGAAGGATGGAGGGTAGAGAAAGCTGTGGGTTTTGGAGATAATTACCAGCTAACTTTTCTCCCTTTGAACTAACTGCAAGACTGCTGCCATTTCAGTTTAGTGAATATCTGAGTGGCTACAAAGTACCAGGAGCTGTGCTAGGCAATGGAGATCCAGGCTGGGCAACCCTAATCTGAACACTGGAAATGCAAAATGCCCCCTAACCTGAAACCCTTTGAGCACTGGCATGACACCACAAGTGGAAAATTCCACACCTGACCTCATGCAGTGAGTCGCACATATTATTAAAAATACCACATAAAATCACTTTCAGGCGATGTGTATGAGGTGTATATGAAACATAAATGAAATTCGTGTTTAGACTTGGGCCGTCCCCAAGATATCTCATTGTATATGTGCAAACATTCCAAAATCTCAAAAATCCCAAAATCCAAAATACTTCTGGCCCCAAGTATTTCAGATAAGGGATATTCAACCTGTCCAGATACAGGCTCTACCTCAGGCAGCAAAGGGTATGAAAAAAAGATCATTTCAGTGCAGATTTTTATCTGGTAGTGTTTAAGGACTGCAGCCCAAACTGGATATTGATACGGCAAAATAGTATTCATTTTCATGACTGTTTTTCAGATATAATTCACACATCATGTAATTCATCCATTTCAAGTAAATAATTCAGTATTTTTAATTCTATTTACAGAGTTGGACAATCATCTGTCCAATCTAATATTAGAATATTCCAGCCTCCCCCCAAGAAACCCCATACTCCTAAGTGATCACTCCCTATCGCCCTTCACTCCCCATCCCCAGCCCGAACTGAAACATTGCTGTCATTTTGGTTCACTGAATATTTGGCTGTCTACAAAGTACCAGGAGCTGTGCTAGACAATGGAGATCCAGGTTGGATCTAATCTACTTTCTCGCCACAGATTTGCCTATTCTGGACATTTTATACACATTGAATCATATACTATCTGGGGTTATTTTTATGACCTTAGCAAAATGTTTTCAAGGGTCATCACACTGTAGCATTTATCAGTACTTCACTCCTGCTTATGGTTAAGTAATATTCCATTGTACAGATGCACCAATTTTATTTATCTATTTCTCAGTTGATGAACATTTGTGTTGTTTCCACTTTTGGGCAATTCATTATGAATAATGCTGCTATGTATGAGTTTTTGTGTGGACATACCTTTTCATTTCTCAATACAGGAGTAGGACTGCTGGGTCATATGGTAACTATGTTTCACATTTGGAGGAACTGCCAAGCTTTTTTCTAAAGCAGCTGTACCACTTTACAATCTTATCAGCAGTGTATGAGGGTCCCAATTTCTCCACATTCTCAACACTTGTTCTTGCCTTTCTTTTTTATTACAGCCATTGTAGCAGGTGTACAATGGCGTCTCTGTGATTTGGACTGGTATTTCCATTTCCCTAATACTTGTGATGTTGAACAACTTTTCATGTGCTTACTGGCCATTTGAATACCTTTTCTGAAGAACTGGCTATTCAAATCCTTCTCTTGTTTTTAATCTGGGTTGTCTTTTCATTGTTATGTTGTTGTGGTTGTTTTGTTTTTTTTTGAGACAGAGTCCTGCTCTGTTGCCCAGGCTGGAGTGCAGTGGCATGATCTCGCATCACTGCAACCTCTACCTCCTGGGATCAAGCTATTCTGCGGCCTCAGCTTCCCAAATAACTGGGATTACAGCTGCACATCACTACACACAACTAATTTTTTGTATTTTCAGTAGAGGCAGGGTTTCACCATGTTGGCCAGCCTGGTCTTGAACTCCTGACCTCAAGTGATCCACCAGCCTTGGCCTCCCAAAGTGTTGGGATTACAGGTGTGAGCCACTGTGCCCGGCCTTTCCATTGTATTTTAAAAATTCTTTATATATTCTGGATACTAGTCCCTTATCAGTTACATGATTTGTAAATATTTTCTTCCATTTTGTTAGCTGCCTTTTCACTTTTTTTTTTTGAGAGAGTCTCACTCTGTCACCCAGGCTAGAGTGCAGTGGCATGATCTCAGCTCACTGCAACCTCTGCTTCCTGGGTTCAAGCAATTCTCCTGCCTCAGCCTCCCTAGTAGCTGGGACTACAGATGCGTGCCACCATGCCCAGCTAATTTTTTTTTTTTCTGAGACAGTCTCGCTCTGTCGCCAGGCTGGAGTGCAGTGGCACCATCTCGGCACACTGCAACCTCCACCTCACCAGGCTAATTCTGTATTTTTAGTAGAGATAGGGTTTCATCATGTTGGCCAGGTTGGTCTCAAACTCCTGACCGAGTGATCTGTCTGCCTCCACCTGCCAAAGCACCGGGATTACAGGCATGAGCCACCATGCCCGGCCTTCCTTTTCTATACATTAGAAAATACAAAAGTAGGGAGCAATAGGGAGGACTCAGGTTCACTATATTAGTTCAGGAAGGAAGCAATATAATCCACTCATCAAATATTTACTGAGCACCTAGTACATGTCACGTACTATTTGGAAGCATGCAAACAGAAGGAGCAAAACAAGACAAAAATTCCTTCCCTCCACATCCTCAGTAATGGAACAAAGACCAAAGATCAACCAACCAACCAACAATAAGATACAGTGTAGCCGACTGTGGAATCTGCTATGGGGAAAACAGAAACAGGGAAAGACACAGGGAGTGGTGGAGTTGCAGTGGGGGTCAGGGAAGGCCTCTATGATAAGCCAGATCTGAGGCCCACTGGGGTGGGGTGGGGTGAGGAGGGAGGTGTGACCCAGTGGGTCCTGGGGAAGGACTGACCCAAGGGTGAACCAGGAGTGACGCCCACTACCACAGACCTTTCAGAACAGTAAAGGGTTAACAGCAAGCATTCCAGGAAGAAGACTGCCTGGGTTCAAATGCTACCTGGGCAATTACGCGCTATGAGACTCAGGGCAAGCCACTTGACTTCTCTGGGCATCAGTATCCTCAAATGAAAAAAGGGAGCAATAATAACCAGTTTGTAAATTTCAGGGACTTAATGAATGTTACAATATCTGACACACAGCACTAGTCTAAAAAGGTTGGGTATTATTCATGCTTTCTATCCCTTCCGGAGTGCTGTGTTCTCAGAAATTAGCAAGTGACTACTGAGTACCCTGAGTTCCGGCTGAGGCACAGAGAAGCAGGCTTCTAAAGTCCTGAGGCGGTCAGCTCCCATACGCCGATCCAACCACACTGCTTGTAAGGTTTCAGATGGCTTCATCGCCACAGAATAAATCTTACTAGCTTCCACTCCAGAGAAAACGTTTCTTTACTGGCTTCTACCAGAATCCAGAATCCACACTTTAGAGAGCTGGCACTAATTGTTAAATTTTTTTCCCCAAGAATCACTCAACTGGCAACTTCCTCACTGCTTCATCTTATTCCTAGAAGTAGTTGAGGCTGTGTTCAGACAATCTGGCAATGAAAGAAGCCCATTCTCTCTCTCATAGGAGAGTGCATGAAGGTGTTTTTCATCCCTTGAGGACCTTAACCAGCCACATGAAATGGGGCTGTCATGTTTCAACCCATCTAAGTACCCAGCTAATTTTTTTTTTAATTTAAGAAACAGGGTCTGGCTCTGTTGCCCAGGCTAGAGTGCAGTGGTGTGATCATAGTTCACTGCAGCCTGGAAGGTGGGATTACAGGTGTGAGCCACAGCACCCCGCAAATTTTGACAGGCATTATTTGTCTGTGTAACAAGTTTTATCATTTTTACAGCTGACAACATAATTCCACTTTGGAGAACACATCCAAGGAAGTCAGTGACTCCTTTGCCCCTTCCCCAACGAAAGTTATCTGTACAAAGTGATTCACAGCAATGTTGCTAATAAAACAGTGATAAATGGAGCTAACCTTAGTGTCTATCAATCACTGGATGACTGAGCAAACAACAGTGTCTCAACCTGAGGAAAACCCATGTGACCAACAATAATCCATAAAAATAATAATAACAGCAATCATTTTTGGAACACTGACTATTAATGAGGTAACATACTGGAGGCAGCCAGGCGCAGTGGCCCACACCTATAATCCCAGCACTCATGGGCGGGGGGCCAAGGCGGGAGGATTGTTTGAGCTCAGGAGTTCCAGACCAGCCAAGGCACATAGCGAGACCCTGTCTCTACACAAAATAAAATTAGCCAGCTGTGGTGGCATGCATCTGTGGTCCCAGCTACTTGGGAGTCTGAGGTGGGAGGGTTGCTTGGCCCCCCCAGAGGTCGAGGCTGCAGTGAGCTGTGATCTCACCACTGCACTCTAGGGTGGGCAACAGAGCGAGACTTTGTCTCAAAAAAAAAAAAAATGTTGGAAGCTATTACATGTATTATCTCATTGAAAATTTCTTTGTGAGATAGTTATTTCTATTTTACAAATAAGAAAACTGGGGGCTCAGAAAGGTTCAAGCTTGTGTTTCAGGAAATAAAATAATGAAAAACAAATAAAACCACACACAAGAAAGAAAGGTTCAAATACTTTTAGAAAGCTGGTATTCAAACTAGTCCATCATGCACCAGATGAGTGACCTTAGACAGGGAACCACTCTGGGCCTCAGTTTTCTCATCTATAAAATGGGGCAATGATACAGCACCCAAATCAAAAGGTTGTTGTGAGAATTAGTTATCAAATTTAAAGTGCTGAGAGTAGTCCTTGGCACCCAATAATAAATGCTATTTTCCCTGCCATTAAGCCACAGACTTCAGTCACATCAATCTACTGCTTTCTCTCTAAACACATCATGTTCTTTCACACCCTTCTTGCCTTTTTCACACGTGTTGTTTTTCAAGTCTACCAATGACTCACTGTGACTGCATGCTATTAATGTGAAGCTCCTTAGAGCAGAAATTCCATCTGCAGTTCTTTAGGATATGAAATGCTGTTTTGCTTGATAAATATTAAACCAAGGACCACTGCCTAAAATTGTCATTTTAATAGTTGTACTTACATGACAAAGTTCAGGGTGACCCTTTAAAATGCATTTGGTGCTCCTTTCCTGTTCATTTAAATGCTAACTTCTAAGAAAAACTAAAGGGTTAGAAAGCTTTCTATTTTTTTTTTTTTTTTTGAGACACAAGACATAGTCTCACTGTGTCACCTAGGCTGGAGTACACTGGCGTGATCT
>NW_012116710.1:2859005-2882396 GCF_000951035.1 Colobus angolensis palliatus
GTAAACCATTTGTTTACCCTAACTCTTCAGATAATTCCAACATAATTTGTTGTCATTCTGTTTTTTGTTTTTGTTGTTTTTTTTTTTGAGACACAAGACATAGTCTCACTGTGTCACCTAGGCTGGAGTACACTGGCGTGATCTCAGCTCACTGCAACCTCCACCTCGCCAGTTCAAGTGATACTCCTGCCTCAACCTCTCAAGTAGCTGGGATTACAGGCATGCACCACCACGCCTGACTAATTTTTGTATTTTTAGTAGAGATGGAATTTCGCCATGTTGGCCAGGCTGGTCTTGAACTCCTGACCTCAAGTGATCTGCCTGCCTTGGCCTCTCAAATTGCTGGGATTACAGGGCCACCACACCTGGCTGGGTTAGGAATCTGTCTTAAAAAAGAAAAGAGAGAGAGAGGAAAAAGGAGGTGGGTGGAGGAAAAATAATAAAAATAAAAAACAATAAAGCTTTCTCCTTCCCAGTTCGCAGCTTCTCATCCTCCACCTACTCTTTGCTCACCCATCATTTACAATAATACTGACCTCAGGGCAGTTAAAGTAGTCCTTAAATACTGTATAAAATGTAAAGGATTGTTATTGCTACAAGTAATACCGATCTCGCCTCTGCCGAAGTAATTACTACCAGGCACTTGTCCGATAACAACAGGACAGACAAGGTTTTTCTGTTCCTTCTCCTGCACACTCCCAGGAAAAATACTGAACTTCACAGATTAGGGACCATATATAATCTTACAACTGGAAAAAGATGGACAATGTCAAAGCTATAAATAAAAATGAGATTAGCAGACAATATGAATTTTGGCATATTCTCAGGGCTTGGGAGATTTCGGTCGTTTGCCAAGAGATAAAAACTGATCAGTTCTAGGACACTGGGTTCTCATAAGCCTATGAAAGTCAGGAAGAAAATGTGCCTTTCAACACTTTGCCTGGGGTAGGTCTCATACCTATGAAAGAGATCTACCTACAGAGCCTTTCTGACATAGAAAATATGTCATTTTCTACCCTCTCTTCTAGTTCCAGCAAAAAGCAGCTAAAATTGGTAGCAGCTTGAAGGCTAACTTAGGAGTCTTCAAAGAGGTGAAAGCAGCTATGTCATTTGGTAAATTTCCTTAGTAATGTTCAGGATTTAGAAGGAACTCCCAGAATCCATCCAACGCTATGAAGATGTTGACTGGAAGGGAAGAAATGAAGGACTGGTAGTGGTAGGGGCAGAGTAGAGAACAGTCCTGCATCTTCTCCCACCAAGTCAGCTTTCATAAAAGGCTTCCGTTCCATCATTTTTCACAGGGGAGTATGGGAAGGGAATCACTCTAATAAAGTGACTCCCTTTGCTCACACAGTGCATATGGCCTGCTCATTCTGGCACGGGGCCATGCAACTCTTTGCCCCTATGTCTTTTGTTGGAAGGCAGGGAGGCTGCCGGGTGAAGCTGGAAGCACCCAGAGAAAAAGGCTGCTTCAATGCCTTTCTCTACAGTGTTGCAAATACAGCCGTAGTCATGGTAGATGAATTTAGGGAAGAATGGAAGAACAAAACGTCTAAGGTCTCTTAAATTTCCATGAAATCTTATCTGTCTGTACTGGGATTCAGAGACTAAACTGCTTTTCCAATGTTCTAAACATAAAGTTCTTTGACTTACACTTAAAAATCGGGAAAGATTATATTTATTTAAGATGGTGGTTTTCAAACTTTTAAAAAAGTAGCAGACCACTTGTTTTGTAAATGAAATCTTACACGGAACCTTACTATAGTAAACAGATAGATGGGGGCTCCTCTGGTTGCAGTGAGGGTGAGGGGCCAGGGGCTCTACCCTCTCAGTTTGGGACATAATATGTGTGACTTACTCCCAAACGGTTTAGAAAAAATACATATATACAGTATGTTTACACATATGGAGAAAACAGTGGTTCTCAAAGTGGGACCCCTGGAGGGGCATGAGCATCACTTGGGAACTTGCTTCTAAAAATAAAAATTCTTGGGCCCGTCTTCAAACCTATTAAATCAACTGTCTGGGGTAGGGCCCAGGAGTCTGTGTTTTAACCTGAGACTTTCTGGTTGCTCAGATACACCCTAAAGTTTGAAAACCACTGATACAGAAAGAATGAGAAAAGAAATATGGTGAAATGCTAAAACTGGCGAATCTGGGAAAAGGGCATAGGGAGTTTTCTGTATTATTCTTGAAACTTTTCTCTAAGTTTGAAATTACTTCAAAATAAAAATTAACAACAACAAAATTACCCTGGGACAATAAGCGTGGAGATGTGGAGAGGGGACCTGGGAGGTAGGGAGGCAAATCACGAGGTTAGTGCAGGAACCACTTATGAGGTGATGTGATTTACAACTAAGACTGTAGCAGCTCCAGCGCCGAGTGAGAACAGGATAGCTGCAGTCTTCAAATATAAATCTCTTTCTTGCAGAACATCTGGGCAGCAACCATACTAACCTGAATAGGAGAGTCCAGCAATCTCTATGAAGAGGTCTTCTTCAGAAAAGCTTTCGGGGAGCATGAGGAAAGCAGTGGTCACAGCACTCTTCAGATTTCTATCAAGGGCTGATCTAAGAGTGACATCCTCATTCATTGAGATAATTTTCACCTGAAAGAGGCAGAACATTGGGAAGAAAAGCATTGCTCAAGCATGGGTTACACAGGCACTGGAACTATCTCAAACTCTTCCCACTGAAGATCTTGGAATATTGGTTCAGGTGACACAAAATTGTTCCTCTAATAAGTAATCCCAGAATCTCCTTGTTTTATGCCAAAGTCAAAGAAATCATATGACACAGGAAAGGATCAAAATGCCAAAGAAAACAAATATTCTTCTTACACGAGGAAACGCATCATAGATTTAGAAAAAGAGTAAAAGTCCTTTGGAAACTGTAATATTTTTAAATTTATAATCTCACTATCGTCACTTAATTTTTTAGTCAACAGAGGCATTTTACCTCTTTATTTAGACCTCATCTGTAATCTTGGACCACATCTAGCATAGGAAGTTCATGCTCTATTTCACAATCTCTAGATACATTGATTTTGAACTTGACTAAGGAAAAATGAAAGAAAACTAGCTACAGTAGAAAAAGAATGGATTTTAGAGATAGGTATGGGCTCAAGTCCAGGTACTTACCAGCTATGTGAGTTTGGGCAAATGATTTGCATCAAAGAACTGCCACAAAGACTGACTATAATAATAAATGTAAAGTGCCTAGAATTAGTATTCTGCTTTGCTCAGAAAGAATTTTTCTCCTCAATAAAGAGTAGAAGCTTCCATCTGAGACTTTCTGCAAATCCATTAAAATACAAAGAGTGACTGGGAGTGGTGGCTCACACCTGTAATCTCAGCACTTTGGGAGGCCAAAGCAGGGGGATCATGAGACCAGCCTGGGCAACACAGTGAGACCCCATCTCTATAAAACAAAACCCAAAAAAACAAACACCTAGCCAGGCATAGTGATGCACATGTGGTGGTCCCAGATACTTAGGAGGCTGAGGTAGGAAGACAGCTTCAGTCCAGGTGGTTAAGGCTGCAGTGGGTGGCAGTGAGCCATGATCATGACACTGCACGCCAGCCTGAAAGACACAGTGAGACTCTGTCTCAAAAAAAAAAAAAAAAAACAATACTAAGAGCTCTAATCTGCACTGTAGTTAAGATTCTTACTTCTGAAGACTGTAGTATAGTTAAGAGATGTGTTCAAATCCCAGCTCCATCTCCTACTAGCTCTGTGACTATGGGCATAATTCCTTATCAGTAAAATGGGGTAAATAACAGAATCAAGCTCATAAGGCTGCTAGAAAAATCAAGTGAGTTACTGCACACAAACCCTTCAGTGAAATGAGCTTCCTTGTGCGCGCTTCTCAGTGCACAAGGCAAGAGCTTCTCTGGGCCAGGGGTTCTCATCTTTAGCTAGCATTAGCATCACCTGGAGGACTCGTTAAAACGTGTATTATCAGATGCAACTCCCAGAGTTCTGTTTCAGGAGGCCTGGGTGAGGGCTGAAAAATATGCATTTCTAACAAGTTCTTAATGCCCAAGGACCACATTTTGAGAATTACTGCTCTAAGGTGTACACTTACCGCTGTCAAATTGCTCTTCAGAGTGGTTATACCAATTTACACTCCCATCATAATCTTTTTAAAACATCATACTGTTTCTGACTGACTTTCTACACAAAGGAAAGAGTCTAGAAGTCCCTAATATGGACTCCCGTATGTCTAAAATGTATCTACCATCTCTAAATCATTTGGTACTATTGACACATTTTTCACCTATTCTAGGAAACAGGGCATAAGTTGCCTTTTGTTTGTCAAATACAGATAACTTGAAAAAATTAAGATGGCACATAAAAGATACACGATGAGAAACTGCAAAATAAATATTAGAAAGCAAGGAAAGAAGAGAATGCTGCAGTATCCCAAGGCATAGTTTATTCTCTTCTAATTGTAAAAAACAGCATTATAAAACATGTAACTACTATTTTATAAATCAGGCTTCAGAATCTAAATTCTTTTACCTTTTTTCCCTACTTTTTTCTAAGGGAATATTTATAACATACAAACATCATATATGGTAGGTACGCCACTTGATTCAGTATCACCCCCTCCTCCCTTACAATTCTGAGAACTTAATGGACCTCAATTAAGCCTTTCAGCCCTTAGGTGAGTTCAGCATTACTGCAATCATCTGCAGAGAGTAACCCATGACCAGCCAGGAACATGACTTCCCTACAGTTGCATAATGAACTGACAACAAAAATCAGGATCACACCCTTTTACTTGGCAAATTCAGCTCTGAATATTCTGAATTATTCTCATGCATTGATTTATGGTTCTAGGTTAACTTATCTTGAAAGACGATTAAAACAAATTTTAAGGTCCTATAAAAACACTTATGCTTATTCCTTGAATAACTTTCCTAAACCTTATACAGTTGGCTTTTCATATCTGTGGGTTCTGCACCCATGGATTCAACCAATCACAGATGGGAAACATTCAGGGAAAAAAGAAAATCCACAAACTTCCAAAAAGCAAATGTAGAATTTGCCACCACAGGCCAATTAGTATGTTGAAGGCAGGTGAATGACGTGATGTGTAAGCACAGTATTAGGTATTACCAGTTATCTAGAGATGCTCTAAAATACACAGGAGGATGTGCATAGGTTATATGCTAATACTAGGCCATTTTATATCAGAGATGTGAATCTGAGGGTGGGGGCAGGTCCTAAAACCAATCCCCATAGACACCAAGGGATGGCTGTATTCCATACTGAATTATTAATCTAGGAGGGCAACTGCCTCCTCTTACTGACAGAAAACTTAGGCCCAGAGGGGGTTAAACGATTTCTCCAAGAGACGTAGTGGCAAACTGGATCGGGATCCAGTCCCAGAATTCACCCAGTGCTCTTTCCACAACTCTGTGATGTCTCTCTACTTCCACATTCCCGTTCTTCATCTACATTCATCACACATCCTTCTCAATAATTCTCCACCTCTCTGTTTTTGATGGCTTAGAAACCCAGTGAAATTAGGAGTTATTTTGAGACGCTAACAACTCAAAGATGCAAAGAAAAGACTAAGTTTGGGGAAATTTTCCTAGTTACCAAAATACCACTTGTTCTCCAAGGAAGTTGTTCTACCTAGGCTGTAAGAAAGCAGTCTGTTTGCTATTTAAGGTTAAGGGGGTAAAAATAAAAGCATCCTTACTCAAAGGAAAAATGTCAATTCGGAAGATTCTGCTACTGTGCTGATCTGGTTCTTCAACGAAAGGTGAACTAGGAACTTGTCTCAGCAGCACTGTTATTTGTTGTTCAGAGTGAAAAGCCAGTGAACTCTTGGGACACTGCCAGAGAGGCCTGGGAAAAGAAGAAAGTGCTCAGATTTGTGAATAGCTGTTTGTATCTTACTGGGAATGCCCCAACCTGAACTGCATAGATAACATTAGCACGACTGCCAGGGAGGAAAATCTTTACTGGAGAGAAAGGGGCATTGCTTAAAGGGACTTTCAAAGGAGAGATTTGTGAGTACCTTTCAAGACAGGAAAAAAGAGAAAGTCACATGTGGGCTCCTCTAAAACTGTCACAAGGAGAGACTACTTGAATTGTAAAGAGTGAAATTTTAATCACAAAGACCACAGCCCTACCTACTGTTCAAATACTCAACCGCCCACCAGAACTGTTCCATTCCAAACGACCAGGAGGTTTAACTCTTCTAAATACTCATTGCTTAAGGATGAAGAGGAAACACTGAACATTACAGCTCGATGAAACCTTCCTCAATATCTACCTGCTGGACTCTGGGCTCTTTGAGGACAAGCAACATGTTATCACTTTAAAAAATTCCTTTGGCATACACAGAGAAGAAACAGTTGTCTTTTGAATAAAGAAATGAATGGCTCAATCTGTGCATTTCAGACGCTAGCAGCCCAAACATTTGCTTATAGCAGGGCAGAGCCAAAACTAGTAAGCCAAGTTTTCCAACTCCCAGTTTAGGGATCTTTTATACCACTGCGGGTTTTTCGACCCACACAAAAAAATTAATCAATAAAGCTACAATACGGTGATGGCTGCACTCTGTGAATATAGTAAAAATCATTGAATTGTACTCTTTAAATGGTTGAGCTGTATGGTATGTGAATTTTATCTCAATAAAGCTGTTATCAAAAAATAGGCCATACATGGGGGCTCACGCCTGTAATCCCAGCACTTTGAGAGGTTGAGGCAGGTGGATCCCTTCAGCCAAGGAGTTCAAGACCAATGTGGGCAACATGGCAAAACCCCATCTTCACAAAAAAAAATACAAAAATTAGCTGGGCATGGTGGCATGTGCCTATAGTTCCAGCTATTCAGGAGGCTGAGATGGGAGGATTGGTTGAGCCCGGGAGGCCGAGTAAACCCTGTTCATGCCACTCCACTTCAGCCTAAGTGACAAAGCAACACCCTGTCTCAAAAATAAAATTGAAATTAAATAAAGCCACATTACTAAAAGGCAAAACATATCGCAACGAATACATTAAATTAAAATCCTCTTAACAAGGTGGCAAAAAAACCACTGCATGTCAATATAAATGCCTTAAAAACTCAAGCACAATTATCTATACACTAAAAACAATGTAAAATACAAAAATCCAAAATTATGTTAACTAGGAAAATAACTATTAATTATTACTTGAGAGGTTTCTTGGCTTAAAAAAAAGATTGGTCACAATGCTATATTAAACACTTTAAATTCCATGGTTTTTTGCTTGGGAAAATATTAAACTCAGAAACTTAAGGTTGCAATTAGGGTATTACATCAATTATGAGATAAGTTAATGGTAAAGTATGATAAAAATTTAACTTACTCTCAACTTTTCCCAGAAAGTCCATCTTTTTAAGCAAGATACTCATATATATATTTGGAGACAGGGTCTTGCTCTGTCGCTCAGGTTGTAGTACAGTGGCACGATCTTGACTCACTGCAACCTCCACCTCCTGGGTTCAAGTGATTCTCCTGACTCAGCCTCCCTAGTAGCTGAGATTACAGGTGTGTGCCACCATGCCTGGCTAATTTTTCCATTATTTAGTAGAGACGGGGTTTCACCATGTTGGCCAGGCTGGTCTCGAACTCCTGACCTCGGGTGATTCCCCAACCTCAGCCTCCCAAAGTGCTAGGATTACAGGCGTGAGCCACCGCGCCTGGTCTATATTCCTTTTAAAGACTTAAATTGTTAGTGATTGAGAAATTCTATTTCAATTTGTAAGATGCAAGACAATTCTGGGGCTTTAGACAACATAATTTAATGTGACTCCTTTTAAAACACATAAAGAATTCATACTCACATTCTCATAATTCTTTCTTAAGATATTTACCCAACTTTCTTGTCCAAAATACTACCACCCTCTTTTCATTAGAATTGTTTATCAAGTCTGATTAATATTTGCTGCCACCTAGAGGTGGCAGTTTGCTTAAAATCATTATCATTATAGGTGGTAGTTTGTTTAAAAATCTTTATCATTCCAGTTAACAGTGATTTCCACATGTTGAAAACTCGGAGCAAGGTGGAAGAGGGAGTTAATTTGCCCATTTATCATTCTCAATTAAAAAAAAATATGTTCAACACTTTCAAATGATTTTATGATACCCTAATTTTCTTGTGCTAGAAGCACAAAAAGCCTTAGAAAATAATCATTGATATCAGTAACATTTTCTTCTCCAAGTCAGCTGAGAAATGCAGAGTTTTGCATGATATGAGCATGGCTGCTACTATTTGTCTTGAATTGCTGTTTTTGTTTTACAAGGATATAACAGTTAGATAAAACCTGAGGTCATTTCCAGTGCTTACATTCTGAGATTTCATGGCATTTCAGGTTTCTAAAGACTTTTTTAAAATTTTGAAATATTCTAAACATGAAGTATAATGCAAAGAATAATACATTTTACCATTCAATTTTTATCTCAAAATAACTGAGATAAGCAAAGGCACAGAGAGAAGGGAAAGACCATTTTCTGAGTGTCTACTAAGTCCCAGGCATTTCAGAACCCTCTGAGGTCAGCATCATCAGACTCGACTCATCTACAGATGCAAACACCCTGAGGCTTAGGGAGACTTCCAGTGGTGCAGGGTCACAATATTAGCAAGCATCAGAGCTGGGATCCTAACCCTACATCTGTTGGATTCTGAAACACTGCGTTCTTCCCAGCACTACTACTCTGCTTGCAATATTCCTTTTCTTTTTTTTTTTTTTTTTTTGAGACTAGGTCTCACTCTGTCACCCAGGCTGGAGTGCAGAGTGCAATGGCACAATCTCAGCGCACCTCTGCCTCCCAGGTTCCAGCCATTCTCCTGCCTCAGCAGCCCGAGTAGTTGGAATTACAGGGGCATGCCACAACCCCCAATTAATTATTGTATTTTTAGTAGAGATGGGGTTTTTCCACGTTGTCCAGGCTGTTCTCGAACTCCTGGCCTCAAGTGATCTGTCTGCCTCAGCCTCCCAAAGTGCTGGGATTACAGGCATGAGTCATGGCACCCGGCCCTGCTTCCAATTTTCAACACCTTTGTGGACCTTTATTCTACAGATAAATTAACTAAAGTTCAGAAAGATAAAACAAGATGCCCAAGTTTATGTAACAGGTAATGGGTGGCAGGACTGAATATGACTCAAGGCTTCTAATTTGATGTCCATCAAGCTACATATTTTGTTTTTGTTTGTTTTGAGACAGAGTCTCGCTTTGTCACCCAGGCTGGAGCGCAGTAGTGCAATTTCAGCTCACTGCAACCTCCACTTTCTGGGTTCAAGCGGTTCTCCTGCCTCAGCCTCCCGAGTGGCTGGGATTAAAAGCATGCGCCATCACGCCCGACTAATTTTTGTATTTTTAGAAGAGACAGGGTTTCACTATGATGGCCGGGCTGGTCTCAAACTCCTGACCTCAAGTGATCCACTCACCTCGGCCTCCCAAAGTGCTGGGATTACAGGCGTGAGCCACCGTGTCTGGCCCATCTTTTGCATATTAAAAAAAAAAACCAAAAACCCTTGGAAATAAAATATTTACAAATTTCCAATTGCTCAGTTATGAGCTTTACTAGTCATCCAACTTAGAAATGAGAAATTTATCTGTATAGATAAGAAATTTCAGTAAGCCTATCATTTCTGGACTTTAAAAATGTTTTTAATTAAAGTAAAAGTTACAGTGAAGTGCACAGATTTTAAGGGTATGTTTGATAAATTTGTCCATGCATATACCTGTGTAACCCCTGCCCGGATCAAGTGTTTCTGGACATTTTAAGGAGCTACACTATAAAACTGTAAGCCCAGGTGCAAGGCAGGAGAATCCTGACAGCCCATGCACATCAATAAAGAGATGTTTATGACACAATCAGTGAGCTAAGGCATGGAAATCTGTCATTTTTCCCGTAGATAGCTATAGAAGCAGCATATCGCTGTTGGGGGAGACACTCGAGAACAATCCATCGCCCTCTTGTGGAGCCTGGGACCCTCTCACACAAAATGAAAATCTTCCTTATAGTAGGAAGTGCGAGATTAGCAACTGTAACTGTTTAACATAGTTCTTAAACTGTGGAAAGACCCCTTCTCAGAATACAGACTGATTATCTGAAAAATAAAAAAAAAAGAAGAAAGGTGACATTGCAAATACTTGTTAAAAGTTTAAGTTCTCTCCCACTTTTTTTTTTCCTGTTTTGTGTTTGTTTCTTGTTTCTACTAAAGCCCAAGGAGAAGTCTACTCCCCACAGCCTCCTCTACCTGTGTCCCAAAAGAGCTAAGACAATAGAGAAGGTATCACCACTGGCCTGAGAAAGAGAATAAAAGGGATGGGAACAGCAGTCCCTTGGAAAGACTACTTGGTGCATTCATTTACTCAAAGGTTATTTAAGCATCCCACGACCCAGGCACAGCCCTTTGGATGCATTAGTGGACAAACAGTGCCTCCGTGGTACATGTCCTAGGAGACAAGGTGACTGGGTGGTGCTGAGGAAGGCTCCACTGAGGCATTAGGCACTTCCTCTGCCACCCTCCCCCAGCCCAAATGGGTCAACTTGGAGCCCGATCCAGTCACTAGAGAATCTTGAATGGGAGGGCAGCAGGAGGGAGAGTGGACTGCGATCTGGCTTCTACTCCCAGCACTTCTGACTCCAAATGTGGGATAATAACCAATTATCCAGCCCTCCAGACACCAACTGACTGTCCTACAACTAAATTCGATTCTGACCCTAGCTACCTGGAGTCAGAGTCAGATCCCACAGGTTACGGGCTCAGTTCCACAAGCCTCCCCCACTTCAGACACCAATCATGAGTCCAGGTTGCCTGTACTCTGATCGTTTACTAGAAAGGGATGGGGGCTACTTCCCCTTTCCTCTGGTTTCGTAATTTGCTAGAATGGCTCACAGAGCTCAGGAAGGCATATTTTTTTTTTTAGATGGAGTCTCACTCTGTCACCCAGGCTGGGGTGCAGTGGCATGATCTCGGCTCATTGCAATTTCCATCTCCCAGGTTCACGTGATCCTCCTGCCTCAGCCTCCCCCAGTAGCCGGGGTTGCAGGCATGCACCACCACGGCCAGCTAACTTTTTTGTATTTTTAGTAGAGATGAGATTTCACCACGCTGGCCACACTGGTCTTGAACTAATGACCTCAAATGATCCACCCACCTTGGCCTCCCAAAGTACTGGGATTACAGGTGTGAGCCACCGTGCCCAGCCAGGAAGGCACTTTACTCGCATGTACTTGGTTATTATAAAGGACACAACTCAGGAACCACCAAATGGAAGAGATGCTTGGTAAGATACGGGGTAGCAGAAGGGTGTGGAGCTCCACGACATCTCCGGGCACACTACCCTCCCAGCACCTTGATGTGCTTACCAACCCAGAAGTTCTCAGAACCCCCTTTTTTTATGGAGGTTCCACTGCCTATGCATGACTGATTAAATCACTGGCCATTGGTGATTGGCCCAATCTCTAGCCCTTCTCCCCTCTGTGAAGGTGGGAGTGGGGAGCCTGAAAGGTCCAGCCTCTCATCACATGGCTGGCTCCCTGGCAACCAACCCTATCCTGAATCCTTCTAGGGGCCTATCAAGAGTCACTTCATTAGTATAAACTCAGATACGACTGAAAGGAACTTGTTATGAATAATAAAAGACACTCTCATCCCTATCACTCAGATATTCCAAGGGTTTTAGGACCTCTGAACCAGGAGCCCAAGGAGAAAAACCAAATACATATTTCTTCTTATATCACAATATCACAAGAGAATATGTGGATATTATTTGGCAATAAATTTTATAGGGAATAGGAAGAGTCAGAAACTCATTTCTATTTCCAGAGTTCCATCTCACTGCAATCACAATGATCAAAGTAAGGTTAGGCCCAGAGAAGAAAGGTATCCCTAACTATGTAGCCTGTAAAACACTCACCGGTTTTTGGAGTCGTCCAGCAATGTATAAGTTATTCCAGTTGAGGAGATCTTCAATCAGAATATTAGTGCTAATAACTCCATATTTGATAAGCTGAAGGGAAAAATGGCACAAAAAGGAGTAAAATACCATGATATTGCTTATACAAGTACAAAATATAAAGAAATATATAAAATTCTTGATCAGAGCAGTACCTTGATTCCAAAGCCACTCAAAACGCCTGCCTGGTGAAAACACACATCTCCACCAAAACCTTTGAGAGGTTTAGTGCCCAAGACTGATTTGGCCGCTAGGGTATCTGAGGCGAGGTTGAAACTGCCTTCACAGGATTATAATAGTAAGAGAAGTCCAGCGTGGCTGACTCCATCTTGCTGCCAGCCTCACAGGCTGGCTATCCAAGCTCATGCCTGGGCGTAGGTCAAGCCAACCAAGGGGGAGGAATATAGTTTATAGTTTAATTTTGAAGCAAGGATGACAACAGTCCCTCCCTAAAACTGTTTCCCTCCCCAGTCCAGAGCTGAAATCACCTTTGTAAAACTAATGAAAGTCCACAAGATTAGGGTTATGGGAAGAGCCTGAATTCTGCTAAATTGTTGGCATAGCTTCTGCTTACTGCTCAGGAGACACGTGTCCAGAGGTCACAAGACTTGTGAGTTCTCCAATTAATCCCATAGATAACATCACTACCGGAGAACCTAAGATTGGTCTTTTGAGATGTTTTCAGGCATTTGCATTTTGGCAACTGACTGACCCCACCCAGAACCACCATGACTCAACACTCAATTGGTCCCGTTGCCCCTCCCCAAGCAAAAGGCCCACTCCGCCCATGAGGACTGTTTTCCACACCTGTATGATCGCATCCCCAACCAATCAGCAGCACCCATTCCCTAGTCCCCTGCTCACCAAACTACCCTTCAAAAACTCTAACTTCTGAGCTTTCAGGGAGAGTGATTTGAGTGACAACGCCAGTTCTCCTGTGTGCCCAGTCTCACGTTAATGTTAAACTCTTTTTTTTTTTTTTTTTTGAGATGGAATCTCACTCTGTCACCTGGAGTGCAGTGGCGCAATCTCAGCTCACCGCAACCTCTGCCTCCTGGGTTCAAGCCATTCTTGCACCTCAGCCTCTTGAGTAGCTGGGATTACAGGTGCGTAGTACCACATCTGGCTAACTTTTTGTATTTTTAGTAGAGACAGGGTTTCATTATGTTGGCCAGGCTGGTCTTGAATTCCTCACCTCAGGTGATCCATCCACCTCGGCCTCCCAAAGTGCTGGGATTACAGGTGTGAGCCACCGCGCCTGGCCTCATTAAACTCTTTACTGCAATACCACAGTCACAGTGCCTGTCCATGCGACAGGCAGGAAGAACCCACCAGGCAATTACAAGGTGACCATTATTTCAACTTAGGTCCATGTGATGTTAAAGATGGAATGGCTCTCAGATGCTATCTAGTATTGGTCCTCAGTGGATTGGGAGTAAAAAAAACTGGTCCTTCCCCAAAGCCAGTTTGAGAAGTGATAATTTAGTTCATGTTCTTCATTTGAGAAATAAAAAACCTACATCACAGAGAGAACAAATGACATGCTCAAGGTGGCACCAGTAGTAGCAGAGTCAAAACTAGGTCCCAGAATTGCATCTGGTCTTCCAATGCTCTTTTCATTACAAAGTACAAGAAATTTTCCTTTAATTAAAAGTTTTCACTGACATCGTTTACATAGTGAATTTCTCTTTTGCTATTGACTGTTTCAAACACTTCTGTAATTACAAAGCAACATCCAAAAATAAAACTTCTTTATTCATGCTAAAAAAAGAAATTATAGTTCAGCCCATTTCTTTTTTTTTTTTTTTTTTATTTGAGACAGAGTCTTACTCTGTTGCCCATGCTGGAGTGCAGTGGCATGATTTTGGCTCACTGCAGCCCTGAACTCCCTGGGCTCCAGTGATCCTCCCACCTCAGTCTCCAGAGTAGCTGGAACCACAGGCATGCACTATCATGCCCGACTAATTTTTGTATTTTTTTGTAGAGACAGGGTTTCACCATGTTGCCCAAGCTGGTCTTGAACGCCTGGGCTCAAGCAATCCACCCACCTTGGCCTCCCAAAGTGCTAGGATTACAGGCATGAGCTGCCGTGCCCGGACAGTTAAGCCCATTTCAATAATAATTTGCATAAATCCTATAGATTTCCCAGGTTACAAAGTCCCATTTGCATAAACAAGTATCTTCAGACCTACTTTGCTGAACTTCAGTATCCAAACAGCCTTCTCAAGCTGTAAATATACAAAAAGCAGCTAAAAAATGTCAACTAAAAAGTATGGTCTTTCGGCATACAATTATACCCAAACATTTGGTTACTGGAACTTATAATATTGCTTGAAAATTACTAATCAGAGATAGGTTTGGCATATTAACTGTGGAGAAAGAACAAAGCTAAGTGTTCTGCATGACTCAAGTGGATATAGAAGGCTGTACTGAGTGTCAGCCTTTTTCCCCCCAACTCCAGCAGCAGCACTGCAGAAAGCCCTTCTGGCTGCACTCAAGTAACCACTGGGAGGTAACGGAAACACCATGGGCCTGGCAGTCAGGGGACCTGTTGCAAACTAGTTGCACGACCTTATGGAAGTCATTTCCTCTCTTTGAACTTCAGTTTCCTCAACTGCAAAATACAGGCAAAGCAGGGCTGGATCTCAACCAGAAAAGCAAACATATGGCCCAAGGGATATGCAGACATCACCAGTCAATCACAACACTCACTCCTTAGCCAAGTTCAGACAGACCTTCAAATCCTTCTCAAGTCAGTACTCCAACCTCCTGCCCTTTAAAGCGTGGGCCTTTGACCAGTGGCACCGGCATCACCTGGGAGCTTATAACAAACGTAGAATCATGCCTATAATCCCAGCACTTTGGGAGGCCAAGGTGGGTGGATCACCTGAGGTCAGGAGTTCGCAAACAGCCTGGCCAACACGGTGAAACCCCACTCTACTAAAAATACAAAAAATTAGTCAGGCATGATTACAGTAGCAGGCGCTGTAATCCCAGCTACTTGGGAGGCTAAGGCAGGAGAATCGCTTGAACCTGGGAGGTGGAGGTTGCAGTGAGCGGAGATTCCACCAATGCACTCCAGCCTGGGCAACAAGAGCAAAACTCCATCTCAAAAAAAAAGAAAAAAAAGCAGAATCTTGGCGGGGCATGGTGGCTCACACCTGTAATCCTGGTACTTTGGGAGGCCAAGATGGTCAGATTGTTTGGGATCAGGAGTTCGAGACCAGCCTGGGCAACATGGCAAAACCCTGTCTCTACAAAAAATACAACAATTAGCCAGGCATGGTGGTATGTGCCTATAGTCTCAGCTACTTGGGAGGCTGAGGCAGGTAGATGGCTTGAGCCCGGGAGGCAGAGGTTGCAGTGAGCCAAGACAGCGCCACTGTAATCCAGCCTGGGTGACAGAGCCAGACTCTGTTTCAAAAAAAGAAAAAAAAAAAAAAGCAGAATCTCAGGTTCCATCTCAGACCAAGATCTGCATTTAAATGGGATCTCCAGGTGGTTTGATGCCTGTCAAAGTCTGACTGCTCTGAGCAATGAGTGGCAGAGCTGGCACAGCAAGTGAAACCCATATGTCATCCCTGGCCCAGAGAAGCTCTAGGAAGCATCTGATTTAGACCCCTACTGATCCTTGCAGGTTGGGGTTCTGCTTAGCTCTTGACAGCTCTCTGGGAGACTGGTATGCTTCAGCTGAAAGACAGTTCAGCAAAGTTCCTGCTGTCAGATGACCCACCAGCAGGAATCCAAGCAACTTACCTGCTCTCCAACACCCACTGTCAAATTCCACCCATCTCCTAGCACCAAGAGGTTCCTGTCTATCACCTGACACACATGCTCCCAATCACCTGTGTTATCTTCTTCACTTCCAACTTCTTTCTGGGGGTATCTGCCCCTCTTTCTAGACAAAATCAGTCTCCAATCTGACCCTAAAATGGCCTGCCTATTCCTCCCACTGACCAGACCAATGATTCCACACCAGCAGCTTCAGCACTGCTTGGAAAGGTGTTAAGGGATGCAAATCTTCAATCCCCACCCAAGACCTAGTGATCAGAACTCTAGGGGTGGGGCCCAGCAATCTGTGTGTCCAACAGACACACAACCTATGGGATTCTGAGGTACACTAAAACTTGAGAACCACTTGGCCAAAGACAAAAAAAATAAAGTCAGTCTGGCCGGGCTCAGTGGCTCACGCCTGCAATTCCAGCACTTTGGGAGGCTGAGTCAGACAGATCTTCTGAGGTCAGGAGTTCAAGAGCAGCCTGGCCAACAGGGTGAAGCCCTGTCTCTACTAAAAGGTGGCACACCCCTGTAATCCCAGCTAACTGGGAGGCTGAGGCAGGAGAATCACTTGAACCCGCGATGCAGAAGTTTCAGTGAGCCAAGATCACACCACTGCACTAAAGCTTGGGCAACAAGAGCAAAACTCTGTCTCAAAAAATAAAAAAAATTTAAAAAGTCAGTCACACCCAACCACCTCCTCACACTGCAATCACAGTTAATGGGAGATGAGGAAGGACTCCAGTCCCTGCTCTGTCCCCAAGTTCAAGATGTCTGGCAGGAGTGTGAATGTTCCCTGATTGTAAGAACATACATACTATAAAAACATACATATTTCCTGACTATAACAACGTCCAGCAGGAGTATGAACGTTTCCTGACTACAAGAACATACATATTTAG
Source organism: Colobus angolensis palliatus (assembly GCF_000951035.1). Taxonomy (NCBI): domain Eukaryota; kingdom Metazoa; phylum Chordata; class Mammalia; order Primates; family Cercopithecidae; genus Colobus; species Colobus angolensis. Next base: position 2,875,637 of record NW_012116710.1, read on the forward strand.
CTGGCGCTCTAATAATCCAGGTTAGTAACCAGCCAAGTTAAGACAAAGGCCAGCAGTCACTTACCCTACCATCACACATGATCAATGAATTGTAGTAAACTCCAGCGCCATAGTTATTCTGGATGGATGTGATAATCTTGGGCCCTAAAACTTTTAGGAAAGAGTAGTGTCTCCAATTTTTCTTCAGGTTCTTTGAATGCCACGCGACAGGGTCATCTACTGTGAACACAAAGTCCAGCATAGCATTCTGCGGAGTGAAGAAAAGACAATAATTTCAGTATTAATTCCTAGAAAGGCAGCCAGAGAGCATGGAAAAACTCTAACATATTATGCAATTATGATCAATAGTCAGAAGGCCTGGTGCTGTCATCAGAAACGTGAGCGAGTCTCTGGAACCAATTTGAGCTTCATTTTCATCAATGTAATAATAGCAAACACTTCTTTAACAATGTATTGTTGTGCCAGCATTCTTTAAACACTTGATGGATAACATACGCAGTCACTCCATTTATACTCAACACAACCCTACAAGGTAGCTACTGCTATTATCTCAATTTTATAAGAAACCAACGCACAGGGGATGATGCTCTTCGCCCAAGGACACAGAGCTTGTGGGTGGCAGACCTAAGTGGTCTGGCTCCAAATTGTGTGTGCTGTACCACTGCACTACACTGCCTTTCACAAATGTAGCTAAATGTGCTCCGCTTTTCTTCCAGATCAAATTAGCACCATCTGGATAAACTCTATGAAATATTTTATAAAAGGATGTCAGTTATTTTATCTCTTACCCATTCACCAACCACTCATTGAGTACTTATAATGAACTCTGACAGGCCCTAGGGTAGAAGTATAGAGCTCAGAGTCTACTGGAGAGAATAAACAAATTATCACTACATTGACTTCATAGAGGAATGCAAAATGTACTAGCTGCACTCAGAATTGGGATCAGATCAGGAGCACAGGAGGGAGAAATTCTCCTAGAGATGACAAACCGGAGTCTTGAAGGACATGTGAGTTAAACAGACTTGCTGGAAGCACTGGGGGAAGCACAGGGAAGGGTAGGGAGCCATGTTGGAGGAAAGTGCTCTGTGGATATGGGAGCCGGCATGTTCTGGAAGCTGCCGTTAGATATGACTGAAATAGAACACATTTATGTGGTGGAAGATGAGATCAGAAAGGGAGGCTGTTTGCCACACTAGAAAATTTTCCTGCAGAAGAGCTAAATAGAGAGAAGAGGAACTAAGGGAGTGGGGGAAATTAGATCTGAAGCCATGGCAAGATTCCAGGTAAGAAATGAAATTATATTAGCTAAGGCGCTAAGGATGCGGACTGATGTGAGAGAGATTTAGGTGTTGGAATCTACAACTTGTTCACTTGAATGTAAAGAATCAAAAGTGAGGGAATGGGAAGGAAGGACCTTGTCTTGCAGGAAGTTCCAGGTCTACTCAAAGGAAAACCTCCATGGCAGAATGCAGAGGTCGCCATCAGGAGGCTAACGCCTGCTCTACCACAGTGTGACTCTACAGACCACTGGGGACACTTAAGATTTGGTGGTGAGGCGGGTATGGAATAAACATGATTTTTAAAAATGTGTAATTATGGTTAAGGTATATTCAGAAAAAATAGCCTATAATAACATAATTTCTCATATGCTGCCAATTTAAAGAAAAATATTAAATAGTAGTATAAGTGGGAAACAGAGAAAATCCAAGCAACAGTATAGATGGCCTCACCAGGAAGTGAACAGGCAGGATGTTAATCAGAAGACAGACTACAGTCAGGTATCCAGACGCAGGGGAACCAATTAAAACTTGCACACTGAATTCTGCAAATTACAAGGAAAACTGTACCCTTACTGAGGCTGTGCTGAGCCAACTCTGAAAAGTAACAATGCCTAGTCTCAGACCCTTGTTAAATGTGCTGAGCGAGGGTAAATATACTGGTCACGCACTAACTTTTGTTGTTAGTTACTTTCACTGCACCTGCCCGGGCCCTACAACCAGTTCGCCAATTTCCTGAAGTCAGAAGATCATTTTGCATTTTCTCCTACATTTATAGAGGCGACTCGCAACAAACTTGGCTGGGTATTAGAATCACCTGGGACGTTTCTTAAATTCCTGAAGCCCAGGCCTCATCTCAAACCAATTAAATCAGAATCTCCATTGGCGGAACCCGAGCATTAGGATTTTCTTAAAAGCTCCCCAGAAAATTCTGATGTCCAGCCGACTGAAAACACTGAAACAACCTGATAACTATTTCCTTTCCTTTCTTCCACTTGCCCCTGCAGCAGCTTTTCCTTCTGCCTAACTGCTTCTCCTGCTCTAGACCCACGTGGATCCTAAGTATCCTTCAACACCTTCGCTTCAACTCGCGCTGTCGTTACACTAGGAACGCAGACCTACGATTCACTCAGCTAGTGGACACGTGGAGTGTGCAGAGCGGACAGGCAGCTCTCCGGCTCTGAAGGAATCGAGGGCAAAACGGGACTCGTGATAACAGACAGTTCCCCGTCGTGAGGCTGACGGAGACTGCCCGGGCTCACCTTCTGGTCTGAACTGGGCCCTGCCTGGCGGTACACCCCGGAGCCGTAGACGAAAGCCAGACTCAGCTCCTCGGGGAAGTGAGACAGGATCTTGCGGAAGGTCACCCCCGAGCTCTGCAGCGCCTGCAGCGCCATGGGGTCGAAGCTGACAGGGGACCCTCAGCGCAGCAAGCCGAGGACAACTGGGCGGGCAACAGAAACCAGGTAGGCGGTTTAGGGCGGGAAATGGAAGTCGGAGACCGGCTCGAGGGATGCAAGGCTGAGTGTGGGGTGGGACTGCAAAGAAGGGCAAGGATTGGGGCGTTGGGCCACGAACATCAGCGGCGGCAAGACACAGCCGGCTTAGACTGGCGTGTGCGGCGCTCTTACCGGCCGAGCTTCCGTCCCTTGCTACGCCCCACGCACGTACACGCGCTTCCAAGACGCAAGAGGCGGTGCTCGCCTTAGTGTGGGGAACGTGACGGCTTTGCATTGTCCCCTCGTGGTCGGAGGAGTGCTCTACAGGCTGGCAGCCTCCGTTGCGACCTGGACAAATGGGCGGAGCCAAGCGTCACCCGACTCCGCGGCCCCTGAGCCTTGATATCCACTGTACTTCTCTCTTCAAACCATGGTTTAAAGAATTACTATAAATCGTGAGCGTATTGAAGGTTTTTAAATGAGGCGACACTCACATAATATAGAACTAGCCGTTCTGAAATGGACAGAGTAGTAGCATTTAGTACCTTCACAATATTGTGCACCCATAATCTCTCTAGTTCCAAAATTGTAGATTTCGAAGATTTAGAAAAACACAAAATTAAAATGATGCCCAGTCCCACCATGTAGAGAATACCACCGTCAAGATTTGGCCGAGACTTCTTCGCGTTAAAGCCCTTTTCAAATACAAGGATGGATATGGGAGTGCGTGGTAATGGACTGCACAGACGTTCTCTGATACTTGCATTTAATTTCAAGGATGGATAAGAGTTTTTGCCCCCTTGCCTTGGGGATTGGTCTCACAAAGAGTGCTTCAAATGCAGTTTCTGGAGGAAACAGGACCCTAGGAGTAGAAAAATCTTAGAGCGCTCCTCTTTTTTTTGTATAACTAGAGAAACTTGCTGAAGATTACCATTCAGAAGGTGGTTTGACTTCCAGGACAGAAACTTTTTCAGCTACCCTCTCCTTCCTCCCTGATATACACTACCTCTCAAAAATAATAGAGATAGTAATAACTAACATTCAGGTAATGTTGACACATTTTCACATGCACTTCTCACTCTAGTGCCCTGTGGCAGGAGGGCCTTGGTTTTACTGATGGCCAAGCTAAGGCTTAGAGAGGTAAAGCCAGGTGCTTAGGATCACATCAGCCAGTGGCAAAACTAGAGCTAAACCCAGGTCTGGCTCTGCCTCTGGGATTTTTTCGAAAATTCTGCTCTGTCCTGGAAGGGTTTTGAGCAGGGACTTACATAATCCACATGTTAGCCTGAATTAGGGGGGACTAATCAGACAGCTGTTATCATAGTTGCCCCGTGAACTGGAAACGGCTAGGCCAAGGTCTTAGAAGCAAGCATGGGATTAAATCAATGGCAAAAATGATTACTTGCACTCACACTCTGGGCCTGCAATGAGATGAAGAGATCTGAGCTGCCTGCTGCCCTGCAGGAACTCGGGGTCTATAGAGGAGAGGAGACAGACCTGCAAATCAGAGTAGAATTTGAGTAATGCAGCCAGGTACCCAGTGCAGTGCGGGAGTGTAATGTCCCTCCAGTGGGAACGTCAATCAGTTCTGGCTGTTCGGGAAAGGGACCAGAAGAGGTTTCACAAGGATGGCATTTTGAGCCAGGCCTGGAAGCTGGGTAGGAGTTTATCAGGCAGAAGATAGATGGGAAAGATTCTACCAAGAAAGAAATGATAGGACTCAGTGACAATAATAATAATAATAATAGGTGTCATTATTAAGCACTTACTACGCCCAGGCACATTTTTACTTCTTTGGGGTTTTTTTTGTTTTTGTTTTTGTTTGAAACTGAATCTTGTTCTGTTGCCCAGGCTGGAGTGCAGTGGCACAATCTCAGCTCACTGTGACCTCCACCTCCTGGGTTCGAGCGAGCATGCCTGGCTAATGGTTGTATTTTTAGTAGAGATGGCGTTTCACTATGTTGGCCAGGCTGGTCTGGAACTCATGACCTCTAGTGATTTGCCCACCTCAGCCTCCCAAAGTGCTGGGATTACAGGCATGAGCCACCCATGCCCAGGCTTTTTATACTTATTTCTTTTCATCACTCCAAAGATTCTATGAGGCAGGTTCTCTAAGATGATATTTTTCATATGAGGAAACAGGTCCTAAAAGGAGCAGTAAATGTTCCAAAGTCACACAGGAAAGTGGTGAAGTCGGGGTTTGAACCTACAACTACCTACCTCTAAAGGCCAAGGATCATGTTTAAGTGTCCTCTACAGTGGCTTGCAGGGTGAGAGAAGGAAATGGGAAGAAAGCTGGAACTCAGGCGTCAGCCAAGGGTCAGGAGCAGCAGCAGTAGCCACAGCAACAAGCAGGAGACCAGGGCAAGGGAGCGGAGAGAGGCCATTTGTCTGCGTTCCCTGGTGTGGGCATGGTCACTTCCGTTGTTTTTACTACAGATCGCTCTTGCCTAGGGTGCTGGAATCAGAGTGTGCTCACCGTGGAATTACACTGAAACCTCTCACCCAAAGACAGTGAATAAATCCCATTACCAGCTTGCAGGGGGCCAGCCCCTCCACACCGGTGAGTGTTTCTCGTCAGGTGGAACGAGAGACTGAGAAAAGAAAGAGATACAGAGACAAAGTATAGAGAAAGAAAAGTGGGCCCAGGGGACTGGTGCTCAGCATACGGAGGACTGCACTGGTCTCTGAGTTCCCTCAGTATTTATTGATCATTACTTCTACCATTTCTGCGAGGGGGATGTGGCAGGACAATAGGGTAATAGTGGGGAGAGAGTCAGCAGGAAAACATGTGAACAAAGGTCTTTGTGTCATAAACAAGGTTGAGAAAAGGTGCTGTGCTTTGATATGCATCTACACAAACATCTCGTGCATTAAAGAGCAGTATTGCTGCCAGCATGTCTCACCTCCAGCCCTAAGGTGGTTTTCTCCTATCTCAGTACATGGAACATACAATCGGGTTTTACACCGAGACATTCCACTGGAGCAGGAGACAGATGCCTTCCTCTTATCTCAACTGCAAAGAAACCTTCCTCTTTTACTAATCCTCCTCAGCACAGACCCTTTACGGTGTCGGGCTAGGGGATGGTCAGGTCTTTCCCTTCCCACGAGGCCGTATCTCAGACTATCACATAGGGAGAAACCTTGGACAATACATGGCTTTCCTAGGTAGAGGTCCCTGTGGCCTTCCACAGTGTACTGTGTCCCTGGGTACTTGAGATGAGAGAGTACTGATGACTTTTAACAAGCATACTGCCTTCAAGCAGTTGTTTAACAAAGCACATTCTGCATAGCCCTAAATCCATTAAACCTTAAGTCAACACAGCAAATGTCTCTGCCAGCACAGGGCTGGGGCTAGGGTTACAGAGTAACAGCATCTCAAGGCAGAAGAATTTTTCTTAATACAGAACAAAATGGAGTCTTTTATGTGTCTACTTCTTTCTACATAGACACAGTAACAGTCTGATCTCTCTTTCTTTTCCCCACACCAGCTGGTTCCTTTTTTATTTCCTTCCTTCCCTTGGGGAAATAATTAATCTTCATTGGATTTTTCCTATTTGCAAAAGTAATCCATGCTCATAAAAATGTAAACATTATGAAATACATACATCATGCCCCAGAAATAGCCACTGGTAATCTTTGGCATATATTCCTTCATATATTTTTCTATGAATATATTAACATTAAAAACAATTTTAAGTGGATTCCTAGGATAGATACTATTTTGCAATTTTTTTTTGCACTTAGCATATCAGGGACAATGTACTGTTTCAGAATATATAGATTTCCCTCATTCCATGTATTAGTAGCAAATTATTCTAAAATATGGATATGCCATAATTTTGTTTAAAATTTTTTGTTTAAAAGAAAATGTTTAAACATGTCCTTCCCTCTTTCTTTCTTTCTTCCTTCCTTCCTTCCTTTCCTTTCCTTTCCTTTTCTCTTTCTTCTCTCTTTTTCTTTCTTTCCCTCCCTCCCTCTCCCTCTCTCTCTCCTTCCTTCCTTCCCTCCCTTCCTCCCTCTTCCTTCCTTCCTTCCTCC
>NW_012116710.1:2882446-2894718 GCF_000951035.1 Colobus angolensis palliatus
CTTCCTTCCTTCCTTCCTTCCTTCCTTCCTTCCTTCCTTCCTTCCTTCCTTCCAACTAAGTCTTGCTCTGTCACCCAGGCTGGAGCACGATCTAGGCTCACTGCAACCTCCACCATGCAGGTTCAAGTGATTCTCCTGCCTCAGCCTCCCGAGTAGCTGAGATTACAGGTGCCTGCCACCACACCCGGCTAAGTTTTGTATCTTTAGTAGGGATGGGATTTCACTATGTTGGCCAGGCTGGTCTCAAACTCCTGACCTCAAGTGATCTGTGCTGCCTTGGCCTCCCAAAGTGCTAGGATTACAGGCATGAGCCACCGCTCCCAGGCTGTTTAAACATTTTATTGTTGATGGATGTAGGGTATTTCTAGTTTTCACACCTGCAAACAATGCTATCATGAGCATCCTTGTACATTTTTTGTGCATGAACAAGTATTGCTATAAGATAGATTCCTAGAAGGGGAATTGCTGGGTCAGAATGTCAGCACACTGCTAAATTCCCCTCCAAAAGTTGGTGCCAATTTGCACACCCACCAGCAGAGTTCAGCCCTTGATAGAAATAAAGATTCTGCAATGTTTCTCCATTTGTCTCCCTTACAGGCGTTCACACCCAATTATCAGCAATTTTCATGTTCACAAACAGTTTTCTTCCTGCAATGCAAAACCACCAGCTGGAAGGTTCCATCACATTCCTGTTTGCATTTTGCTTTTCTCCAGGAAGAGGCAGAAGCGATGTAGCCAGGGACACATTTGTATTCTTCAGTAGAAATCTCCCTGTTCCTGGCCCTTCATCCACTCTCTTTTAAATTACCATGGTTTATGAAATTAGAGGCTATTAGGAAGCCCCAGTGTTCTATATAATCGCTTTAGGGTTCTGTTGGAAAGCTTATACCAATGAAATAAACATGTTAGAGAGCCACTTACAAATACAGATAAATGTCTGGTTACTCGAGTGAATATTGGGCCTCATTCTTCTGATTTATCTAGCAGTTATCTTTGTATTCCTTAATAATGACCTTGTTAGGCTAACTTTCACTAGGAGAAGGTTCATCTAATCCGTCTAATCCATTTTTTCAAAAAGCCCTCTTAAAAATTGTCTATAGCTTTAATGCTTTTTTTTTTTCCTAATCAGTGTTTAAGTACAGTAGAGAAGAATGTTTGGGAAAAGAAAAATCCAGGCTCTTTGATGTGGGATTCCTCAGAGCATTAATATATTAATAAGCATTGTGAATCTCCAAGAGAGAAGCAGAACATGTAGCATTTTCCAATCTCCCAGACTAGGTTTTCCTCCATCCCCTACTCCCTCCACCTTCTCTCTCCGTGTCTTCTGGGATTCATATTCTGTGGCATAAATTTAGGAAGTGCTGGTGCCAAGCACCCCCTTGCTGTCCCAGAAACATCTCAGTGTCCCAAACCAATCAAGACTAATTTTCACGGATCTCTTTTGCCTGAAGGCACTAGGGAATCCTATAGCCTAAGAGAGAGATTGAGAAATTTCTCAACACATGAATTACAATTATAACTTGTGGGTCTAAAAAGCCAAGAATTTCTATGCTTTGGACTCTGAGGATGTCTTTGTTCAGACCCAGAACTGACAAAACTCTAGGTACAATCTTCCTAGACTTACTTCCTAGAAAGTGTTTAGAATGACACTTTCCAAACCTCCAGGGTCTGAATATGTAACCCTTTTGTGAAGTCCTAATTAGGGAAAAGGAGTTAGGCTGTTGGGAGCATGGGAAAGCAAAGAGAGAAAGCAGACAAGCTATGAGTCTGCCTTTCTTTGTGGTCCAGGACACGTAGCCCTCCTGTGCCCAACTTATCACCAGACACCTGCAAGTTAGCTCACTGTAACTTTGGTGTTATCAATACTGCACAAAGCCCTTTTCAGTACACAGCAAAGAACCATCCTATAAAATCTCCAGCAAGTCTTTGTTTCCTTGCAGTCAGCTTCTCTCATGTTGATTCTGCCTGTTGCTCCCTTGCAATGTACTTTCAAACTTTCTCTAATAAATCTGCCTTTCTTTACCTACAACTGTCTTGGTAAAGTCTTCTTACCCCCATGCCACTAGCTCAGATAGTTGCCACTTACCCATGAAACCTTTCACCTGGGTGAATTCTTCTCTTTTTGGGGTCCCAAAATATCTTGAGCTTCCTGGGCCTGTTAGGAAGTGACATTCTTTACTTACCACAGGTCAGGAACCTTGTAAAGAAACTATGTAGACAAGGTACCAGGCCAATCTTTTGTTTGTTTGTTTGAGACAGGGCCTCCCTCTGTTGTACAGGCTGAGTGCAGTGGTGATCATAGCTCACTACAGCCTTGAACTCCTAGGCTCAAGCATTTCTCTGTCTCAATCTCTCAAGTAGGTGGGACTAAACATGTATGCCACCACTCCTGGCTTTCTTTTTTTGTGTGTGTGGAGACAAGGTCTTGCCATGTTGCCCAGGCTGGTCTTGAACACCTGGCCTCAAGTGATCCTCCCATTTTGGCCTTTCAAAGTGCTGGGATTACAGGTGTGAGCCATCATGCCTGACCTAGGCCAATCTTTTCAAGGGGCTTTTTATTGGCTCTGTAAAGTCAATGTCAATTCCTCAACATAGTCTGGTCATATCTGAAAATAGATCATTCCAGTCAAAGCCTTGGTAATATAACCAGTGTCTCTAATTGTGTCATGTTACAAAAGAAAACAGATTCTTACTGAACTTATATAAATAACTATATTTTCATAAATTAAGAATACTCACAAATAGTTTCTAAATTCCAAATAAACCAGGTAAAGAGAAAGATAACTATTTTAAATTTTGCTGACAAAAGTATACTTTACCCAATTTGTTATAAGCTATGAATAGCTAAAACAAAAAGTTTTTGACTCTGAAAACAAAATATTAAAAGAATTAGCAATGTTTTTTTTAAAAGGCTGTGAAAAAATAAGTTTAGTCTTTTATTAGTTTAGTTCAATGTAATTAACCTTGTTCTGCTTGATGTTGAGTTAGTAATCTTTATAAACACATCAGCCTTTTAGTTAGAGTCCTGGAAGTTCTTTCCTAGTCTTTTGGTATGATAACTAAAGTAATCAGAAACCTGCATTTAAAAGTCTGTGGCAGAGCCTTTTCTATGATTTTTTTAAAAAAAGCACATTTTGGACTGTAGCTGATCATAAACCACTTTTTGAGGAGAATCAAAGTAAAACAGTAATTGTGGATAGGAAAGACAACATTCATGGTTAAAGACACAATTGTCAAGGAAATTTGTTTTTGTGGCATACTGCAATTAAGCATAATAATCAGAATTATTCCTAATGACAAATACTAAGACATTTCAGAATTTTAGGAATCTTAAACAACTTTGAAACATGTATTAATAGCACACATATATAAATACAGAGAAAGTTAAACAGCATTTTTTTTTTTTTTGAGACAGAGTCTTGCTCTCTCACCCAGGCTAGAGTGCAGTGGCACGATCTTGGCTCACTGCAACCTCTGCCTCCTAGGTGCAAGCAATTCTCCTGACTCAACCTCCCCCCATAGTTTGGATTACAGATGTGCACCACCACACCTGGCTAATTTTTGTATTTTTAGTAGAGAAATACAAAAATACATGTATTTCTGTTGGTCAGTCTGGTCTCAAACTCCTGACCCCAAGTCATCCACCCACCTCAGCCTCCCAAAATGCTGGGATTACAGGTGTGAGCCACTGTGCCTGGCCACTTGCATGATTTAACATACCAAATAAGCTTAATATGTCTCTCTTGGACTTCCAGGGGCCCTAATATCCAAAAAGTTAGTTTGACGTCAAAAAGATCGAATTTAGAATTCACTGCTGCAAGGGAGGTGGGGCTGGAGATATGCTCTATAAAAACTCTTGAACAACAGATTTGATGAGCTTCTAGGTTGGCAAACACATCAAGATGCTGGAAGGGTGGTGTGCCGGGAGAGGGCATGTAAGCCTCACATTCTTTTCTCATACTTTGCCCTGTGTACCTCTTCATCTTGCTGCTAAGTGTTGTTTCCTTGAGTTCTGTGAGCTGTTATTGCAAAATATTAAGCTGGAGGAGAGGGTCATGGGAGCCTTTGATTTGTAGCCAAATTAGACAGAAAAGTGGATAACCTGGAGACCCACTATTTGCAGTTGGCATCTAAAGTTGGGGAGGTGCAGTTTTGTGAGACTGAGCCCTTAACCTGAGGGGTCTGTGCTAACTCCAAGTAGTTAACATCAGAATTGAATTAAATTGTAGAATACTCAGCTGGTGTCTGGAGAATTGGAGAATTGTTGGTTGGCATTGGAAAACACCCTAGACACCTCTCTGTTAGTAGCTTCTATTTATGAAACACCAAAGTCCTATGAGAGAAGTACCATTATTATAATATTATTTTTGCTTTTAAATTATGTAGCAAGATAGACTTTCTGTTGATGTATATAGTTCTGTGAATTTTAATACATGTAGATTCATGTGAATACCACTACAATCAGGGTATAAAACAGTTCCTTCATCCCCCTTCCCCAAAACCTCCCTGTGTTATCCTTTTGTAGTCCCATCCTCCCTCCCATGCCCCAACTCCAGGCAACCATTGATCTTGTCACTATAATTCTGTCCTTTGTGGAATGTCATAGAATATGTAACCTTTTGAGTCTGGCTTTTGTCATTCAACATAATGCTTTTGAGATTCATTTAAATTGCTGCATGCATCAGTAGTTTACTCCTTTTTATTGCTGCATAGTTTTCCATTGTATTGCTGTACCAGTTTGTCTATCTCTTCACTTGCTGAAGGACATTTGGGTTGTTTTTAATTTTTGGTGGTTACGAATAGGGCCGCTATAAACATTCATGGATATATTTGTTTGTTTTGTTTTTTGTTTTTTGAGATAGAGTCTTGCTCTGTTGCCCAGGCTGGAGTGCAGTTTGGCTCACTGCAACCTCTGCCTCCCAGATTCAAGCAATTCTCCTGCCTCAGCCTCCTGAGTAGAGTACCTGGGACGACAGGCGTGTGCCACCACACCCGGCTAATTTTTGTACTTTTTTTTTTTTTAGTAGTAGAGATGGGGTTTCACCATGTTAGCCAGGCTCGTCTCAAACCCCTGACCTCAGGTGATCTGCCCACCCTGGCCTCCCAAATTGTTGGGATTACAGACATGAACCACCATGCCTGGCCAAATGGTTTTTATTTTTTATTTTTTTTCTGATACAGAGTCTCACTCTGTCAGGCTGGAGTGTAGTTGCACGATCTCAGCTCTCTGCAACCTCTGCCTCCCGGGTTCAAGCGATTCTCTTGCCTCAGCCTCCTGAGTAGCTGGGATTACAGGCGTGTGCCACCACACCTGGCAAATTTTTGTATTTTTAGTAGAGATGGGGTTTCATCATGTTGGTCAGGCTGGTCTCGAACTCCTGACCTCATGATCTGCTCACCTCAGCCTCCCAAAGTGCTGGGATTACAGGCATGAGCCACCGTGCCTGGCCACCGATGATTTTTTTAATAAACATAAGATTTCATTTCTCCAGGGTAAATATCTAGGATTTGGGTGCGGGACCATTTGGCACATATTTAATTTTATAAGAAACCAGCGAACTGCTTTCTGGCATGGCTAACCATTCTGCATTTCCAGCAGCGGTAGCTGAGCGTTCTAGTTGCCCTGCAGTCTCCCCAGTATTTGCCTTTGTCAGTTATTTTAGCCATTCTAATAGGTGGAATCTCATGGTGGCTTTAACTTGCATTTCCTTAACAGTTGCTAATGTCGAACATCTTTTCCTGTGCTTATCAGCTGTCTGTATATTCACCTTGGTGAAGTGTCTGTTCAAATCTTTTGCTCATTTTGTTGTTGTCAGTCAGGATTGTTTGTTTTCTTGATGCTGAGTTTTGGGAGTTTTTTATTCTTGATACCAATTCTTTGGCAGATATGTTTTTTACAAATACTTTCCCCTACTCTGTAGCCAGTATTTTCATTCTCTTGACAATGTCTGTCACAGAGCAAACATGCATTTTAGATTTTCATTAGGTCCAATTTATCAACAGGAGACAAATTTGCCTGCTAATGACCATGCTTTTTGTGTCATCTCTATGCACTCCCTGCCTAACTGTAGATCACAAAAGTTTTTCTCCCGTATGTTCTTAAAACTATAATTTTAGCTTTTGCAAACTAACCTATGATCCATTTTGAATTAATTTTTGTATAGGCTGTGTAGTTTAGGTTGTAATATAGGTTGTGCAGTTTAGGTTGAGGCTCATTTTTTTTGCAAATGGATAATTTTTCCAGCACCATTTATTGAAAAGTTTATCATTCTCTATTGAATTGCCTTCATATCTTTGTGAGAAATCAATTGGTCATATTTTATGTGGGTGTGTTTCTGGACTCTCTATTCTGTTCCATTGATTTATATTTCTGTCCCCCAACCAGTACTACACCGTCTAGATTAGTGAAGATTTATAATGTCTTAAAATTCAGTAGTCTCAAAATTGATATTGCTTCTATTTTATTATTTTTCAAAATTGTTTTGTATTCGCGTTCCTTTGCCTTTCCCATATTTCATTTTATTTTTAATGATGTTATAATTTTTTATTCATTTTATTTTTTTAGAGGTGAGGTCTTGCTCTGTTGTTTAGACTAGAATTCAGAGGTGTGATTGTAGCTCACAGAAATCTCGAACTCCAGGGCTCAAGTGATCCTCTTGCTTCAGCCTCTCCCCACTCCCTTTAAAAAAAAAAAAAAAAGAATCAGCTTGTATATATTATCAGTAATCCCTCTGGGATTTTTACTGGAATAATGTTAAATCTATAGACAAATATGAAGAGAATTTACTTCTTTACTATATTGGGTCTTCTAATCCATAAAGATGGTATATCAGTCTCTCCATCTATTTAGATTTCTTTTGGAGTTGCTTTCTTTTAACACGTTAAATCCCTCACTCCACTTTCTTCTTGTTTGCCTAATTTCTGACAAGATATCAACTATAATTTTATCCTTGTTCCCCTATAGTTAGGTGTTCTCTCACCCACTCCCCAGCTTCTTTTAAGAGTTTTCTGTCATTGGAATGTTGTCTGTCATTAGTTTGGAAGATTCTCAGCCATTATTATAATATGTATTATTTTTTGCAGTCAAAACAATTTTTAAAGAAACATACTATAAACAAGTCATTGTCTGCCCAGCTGTGTTCAAACCATTACACAACTTTTTTCTTTTTCTACCATTCATAGTGATGTATTGATAGAGAATACTTCACTCACTGTCCCAATCCTGGATGTCCTTTCTAGCCTTTGACTTGACCCAAACTTCCTGTTGAAGGTAGGAAAGACTCAGCTTTCCAGAAGCAGAGCCCACTTTCCAACCTCCTGGAACAGGTGCTAGTTGTTGTCTTGGGAGAAATCTTGTATAATGAATATTTCATTTTGAAACCATAGTGAATCATATTTGATATCTCTCTTTTTTCATTTTTCTCAATGAGTTTCAGATGCTATTCTATGATAGATTCACAGGTCTGTTTTTAAGCAGTAAGTTTTGAGTGGAAATCTTCTATATTGTCTGAATCGTACTTACTTCCCATAGGAATAATACTTTTTCTGTCTTACTATAGCCAATTGAGAATTTAGGCTCTAAATGTAAGATAATAGCTCTGTTTCACATTTATTGTCTGTCTGTTTTTGATGAAGCTGTGGTATTAACAACTAAAAGATGATAATTTGGGGAAAAATCTAGAGTTTTTTCTCCCTAAATTACAAGTGGGAAAATTGAGTGAGAGAAGTGATTTTTTTCTAATTTTACCTAACAGTTCAGTACAAGTTGAGGTAGTGACATGAAAACGTATTAAGTTTTTGTGCTTATAATTTTTAGGTTCGCCAGTTGGTGATGGATAAGTTGTCATCTATCAGATTGGAGGATTTACCTGTAACAATAAGTTCATTCTTCATTCCCATCATACCTAGATAAAGGGACTTAAATTAATAAGTTCCAATTGCTCTTCTCTGTCCCCAGACTAACCAAGAATACTGACTAACCCAGATAGCATTCAGCAAAGAGAACGGAGCTATTCAACAGATTCATTACTCTATATAAGCTGCTATAAGTTACATTTAACTCTTTCTGTGTAGTACCTCACAGAATTCTGACATTTTGGGTCTGACATTCTATGACATTGCATTAGCTATTCTAATCAACGCTGTATTTCAGAATGTCTTGTCCAACGTTTAAAATATTTTCTTCCTCAGTCTTTCAGGAGATTGTCATGGCTGAGAGACTGGACTGTACCTACCCACTAGGAATGAGCAGAAAACCATATTAAAACTAATATTTACTTTCTGCAGGTAATTTCTGAGCTTTGGGAGAAGCTGGATCTGCAACATTGTGTTTTGCCATCACGGTTGCAGGCTTCCCAAGTAAAGCTGAAAATTAAAGGATGAGAAAGGTAAAGAGCTCATGGATAATTGCCACCTTTTTCTCACATAGGATGTCACAATTTTCTGACATCCCAAAGTCAGAGTTAGAGCTTAATACTTACAACTACAAATAATGGTACTATTATGACATTTACATCTAGTATTGTACAGTGTTTCAAATTACATATATGTGTGTGAGTATGTACGTGTTTATATGTTTTCTTAGTCATTCTGATCAATCCCAGACAGACTACAGTGCAAGTTTATAAGCCATCTTATACGTGAGGTTGTCATTTGCTCCAGGGTACATGGCTACTAAGCAGGAACTCACGTCCTGTAAGTTCTTTTCTGGTAGGTAAGAGTAATTTTTTTTCCTCTCTGCTACTTGTAGTTCCTCAGCAAATCAAGAAAGCAGCATCAGAGCTGTATTATTCTCCTCTTTGATGTAATAAAGTCAGCTATTAGATATGAGAAAACCATTTCAGAAGCCTGGATTAAGGTGAGATCTTTGGAACTTTGATTATCAAGGAGGAAATGAGTGGCAATTAGTGACAGATGTATAACTGAGGTAGATTGAAATAAAAATCTCTAAAGTCATTCGAGTGGAAATGATAGCTCATGGTTGCCATATGGACACGTTGACTCTTGGATGACGTAACAGGGCTTGCTGAGTAAGGTGAAGCGTGTTTCGCTGATGTGTTGTAATGTTTTTGTGACCGTCTCTTTGTTTTTTCAGGCAATTGAAAACACGGCCTCAGTGTCGGAACACAAGGTACTGTGCATGTACTATGCATTTTCAGTATTGCAGACGTAAAAGTAATGATGTTGGCTAGCTTGCCTTCCCCCTTTCTTTCTTTCCCCTCCCTCCAGTCACTCTTTTTTTCTCTTCTACAGTTGCTCTAATAAACATTAGCTGTCTGGGGAAGATAATCTGAGGGAGTGACTGGCCAGGTAGCCTGCCCCTATTCATTCTGGCTATAAAATAAGCCTACAGTATCCGTAAGGGGAAATACTAACAGTGTAACCGAGCACATCAAGATGCAGTCAAAGAAGCCAGGTCCCCACTGATGAGATGAAGAGAATAACCACCTAAGTCTCAGGTCCCTGTATCTGCCTAATTGCCCTTCCTTCCACCCAGCACCACTGTCAAGATAATGGCATTCCATATTTTACTTTACTTTGCCCATGTAGACCTGACTGGAGTAAATCAGTCTGACCACTGTCAAGGCAATGGTACTGGATCTTATGTCTCTATTAATTCTAGAAATATCTTCCATCAAAAAGCCAGATGATTGGCCGGGCACAGTGGCTCACGCCTATAATCCCAGCATTTTGGGAGGCTGAGGCAGGCGGATTGTCTGAGGTCAGGAGTTTGAGACCAGCCTGGCCAATGTAGTAAAAACCTGTCTCTACTAAAAATACAAAAAAAAAATTAGCCTGGCCTGGTGGCACACACCACTGCACTCCAGCCTGGGTGACAGTACAAGACTCCATCTCAAAAAATAAAAAGCCAGATGATTGAGTTCCTTAGGTGCTGATTGGTTGCCTTTAAAGATTTTTCTTTGGTTGGAATCTGTTTTGTGGGATTTTTGTTGTGTTAGCCAATTTTTGGATGACTATCTTAAAAGCTTTCATGATGCTGAATAAAGCGATGAAAATTCGTAATTTTTTATGGTGAAAAATATCAAAATACTCCAACACACTGTTTTTGGTTTTGGATAAACATAAATTTACCGCCTTGGCTGCCTGCCTACCTATTTTTACATATTCATAATCATTGTATAAATATAATTTCTATTCTTTTTTCTCTTAACATTTTTTCTTCTCCATGTACTTCTTCATTGTCTTCATTGCTATCTTTAATGACTGTATTCTGGTCTAATGACTCTCAATTTTGGTGTCCTAAGGAGTGGGGCATTCAGTTAAGAGAAGTAGTAAAATTTGTTTTGTTTTTTTTCTTTTGTGTCCTGCTTGCCTTTTTTTTTTTTTTTGACAAGAGAAAACCACAGGTGAATATTTATGCAAACACAGGCTAAGAAAATAATTTCTATAAAATATAAAAGAAAGAAATTATGTTAGAGATTGTTGATAAATATGACCATATAAAATTTATGGTTACAAAGATGAGTTGAATTGACCAATTAGCTTCTTGGAAAATATGAAAACTTGAATGCTTCTTGAAAGCACTAGAAATAGGTCTGTTCTGTGATCTATTTTTTAAAGTGAATTCCCAGGATAAAAGGGATATACCTTTTTTATTATTATTATACTGTAAGTTCTAGAGTACATGTGCACAACGTGCTGGTTTGATACATAGGTATACATGTGCCATGTTGGTTTGCTGCACCCATCAACTCATCATTTATGTTAGGTGTTTCTCCTAATTCTATCCCTTCCCCAGCCCCTGCCCCCTGACAGGCCCTGATATGTAATGTTCCCTGTCCTGTGTCCTAGTATTCTCACTGTTCAATTCCAGCCTATGAGTGAGAACATGTAGTGTTTGGTTTTCTGTCCTTGTGATAGTTTGCTCAGAATAATGGATTCCAGCTTCATCTATGTCCTTCCAAAGGACATGAACTCATCCTTTTTTATGGCTGCATAGTACTCCATGGTGTATATGTGCCACATTTTCTTAATCCAGTCTATCGCTGATGGACATTTGGGCTGGTGCCAAGTCTTTGCTATTGTGAATAGTGCCGCAATAAATACATGTGTGCATGTGTCTTTATAGTAGCATGATTTATAATCTTTTGGGTATATACCTAGTAATGGGATCTCTGGGTCAAATGGTATTTCTAGTTCTAGATCCTTGAGGAATAGCCACACTGTCTTCTACAATGGTTGAACTAATTTACACTTCCACCAACAGTGTAAAAATGTTCGTATTTCTCCACATCCCCTCCAGCATCTGTTGTTTCCTGACTTTTTTAACGATTGACATTCTAACTGGCGTGAGATGGTATCTCATTGTGGTTTTGATTTGCATTTCCCTGATGACCAGTGATGTTGAGCATTTTTTCATGTGGTTAGCTGCATAAGTGTCTTCTTTTGAGGAGTGTCTGTTCATATCCTTTGCCTATTTTTTGATGGGGTTGTTGGATTTTTTCTTGTAAATTTGTTTGAGTTCTTTGTACATTCTGGGTATTAGCCCTTTGTCAGATGGGTAGATTGCAAAAATTTTCTCCCATTCTGTAGGTTGCCTGTTCACTCTGATGGTAGTTTCTTTTGCCGTGCAGAAGCTCTTTGGTTTAATTAGATCCTGTTTGTCTATTTAGACTTTTGTTGCCATTGCTTTTGGTATTTCAGTCATGAAGTTGTTGCCCATGCCTATGTCCTGAATGGTATTGCCTAGGTTTTCTTCTAGGGTTTTTATGGTTTTAGGTCTAACATTTAAGTCTTTAATACATCTTGAATTAATTTTTGTATAAGGTGTAAGGAAGGGATCCAATTTCAGCTTTCTACATATGGCTAGCCAGTTTTCCCAGCACCATTTATTAAATAGAGCACCTTTCCTCATTTCTTGTTTTTGTCAGGTTTGTCAAAGATCAGATGGTTGTAGATGTGTGGCATTATTTCTGAGGGTTCTGTTCTGTTCCATTGGTCTATATCTCTGTTTTGGTACCAGTACCTTGCTGTTTTGGTTACTGTAGACTTATAGTATAGTTTGAAGTCAGGTAGCGTAACACCTCCAGATTTGTTCTTTTTGTTTAGGATTTTCTTGGCAATGTGGGCTCTTTTTTGGTTCCATATAAACTTTAAAGTAGTTTTTTCCAATTCTGTGAAGAAAGTAATAGGTAGCTCGATGGGGATGGCATTGAGTCTATAAATTACCTTGGGCAGTATGACCATTTTCATGATATTGATTCTTCCTATCCATGAGCATGGAATGTTCTTCCATTTGTTTGTGTCCTCTT